>NW_028227274.1:62420064-62667564 GCF_978045245.1 Mus caroli
AAAGAAATACCTCCCGACACATAATAATCAGAACAACAAATGCTCTAAATAAAGATAGAATACTAAAAGCAGTAAGAGAAAAAGGCCAAGTAACATATAAAGGCAAGCCTATCAGAATTACACCAGATTTTTCACCAGAGACTATGAAAGCCAGAAGATCCTGGACGGATGTTATACAGACACTAAAAGAACACAAACTCCAGCCCAGGCTACTATACCCAGCCAAACTCTCAATTAACATAGATGGAGAAACCAAAGTATTCCACGACAAAACCAAATTCACACATTATCTCTCCACGAATCCAGCCCTTCAAAGGATAATAACAGAAAAAAAACAGTACAAGGAAAGGAACCACGCCCTAGAAACAACAAGAAGGTAATCCCTCAACAAACCTAAAAGAAGACAGCCACAAGAACAGAATGCCAACTTTAACAACAAAAATAACAGGAAACAACAATTACTTTTCCTTAATATCTCTTAATATCAATGGACTCAACTCCCCGGTAAAAAGACATAGACTAACAAACTGGCTACACAAACAAGACCCAACATTTTGCTGCTTACAGGAAACTCATCTCAGAGAAAAAGATAGACACTACCTCAGAATAAAAGGCTGGAAAACAATTTTCCAAGCAAATGGTATGAAGAAACAAGCTGGAGTAGCCATTCTAATATCTGATAAGATTGACTTCCAACCCAAAGTCATTAAAAAAGACAGGGAGGGACACTTCATACTCATCAAAGGTAAAATCCTCCAAGAGGAACTATCAATCCTGAATATCTATGCTCCAAATACAAAGGCAGCCACATTCATTAAAGAAACTTTAGTAAAGCTCAAAGCACACATTGCACCTCATACAATAATAGTGGGAGACTTCAACACACCACTTTCACCAATGGACAGATCATGGAAACAGAAACTAAACAGGGACACAGAGAAACTAAGAGAAATTATGAATCAAATGGATCTGGCAGATATCTACAGAACATTCTATCCTAAAACAAAAGGATATACATTCTTCTCAGCACCTCATGGTACCTTCTCCAAAACTGACCACATAATTGGTCACAAAACAGGCCTCAACAGATACAAAAATATTGAAATTGTCCCATGCATCCTATCAGATCACCATGGACTAAGGCTGATCGTCAATAACAAAATAAATAATAGAAAACCAACCTTCATGTGGAAACTGAACAACACTCTTCTCAATGATACCTTGGTCAAGGAAGGAATAAAGAAAGAAATTAAGGACTTTTTAGAGTTCAATGAAAATGAAGCCACAACATACCCAAACTTATGGGACGCAATGAAAGCATTTCTAAGAGGAAAACTCATAGCTCTGAGTGCCTCCAAAAGGAAACTAGAGAGAGCACACATTAGCAGCTTGACAACATACCTAAAAGCACTAGAACAAAAGGAAGCAAATTCACCCAAGAGGAGTAGACGGCAGGAAATAATCAAACTCAGGGGCGAAATCAACCAAGTGGAAACAAGAAGAACTATTCAAAGAATCAACCAATCAAGGAGCTGGTTCTTTGAGAAAATCAACAAGATAGATAAACCCTTAGCCAGACTCACTAGAGGGCACAGGGAAAGCATCCTAATTAACAAAATCAGAAATGAAAAAGGAGACATAACAACAGATCCTGAAGACATCCAAAACACCATCAGATCCTTCTACCAAAGGCTATACTCAACAAAACTGGAGAACCTGGATGAAATGGAGAAGTTCCTAGACAGATACCAGGTACCAAAGTTGAATCAAGATCAGGTTAATGATCTAAACAGCCCTATATCCCCCAAAGAAATAGAAGCAGTCATTAATAGTCTCCCAACTAAAAAAAGCCCAGGACCAGATGGGTTTAGTGCAGAGTTCTCTCAGACCTTCAAAGAAGATCTAATCCCAGTTCTTCACAAACTATTCCACAAAATAGAAACAGAAGGTACTCTACCCAACTCATTCTATGAAGCCACAATTACTCTGATACCTAAACCACAAAAAGACCCAACAAAGATAGAAAACTTCAGACCAATATCCCTTATGAATATTGATGCAAAAATCCTCAATAAAGTTCTTGCTAACCGAATCCAAGAACACATCAAAACAATCATCCATCCTGACCAAGTAGGTTTCATCCCAGGGATGCAGGGATGGTTCAATATACGGAAATCCATCAACGTAATCCACTATATAAACAAACTCAAAGACAAAAACCACATGGTCATCTCCTTAGATGCGGAAAAAGCATTTGACAAGATCCAACACCCATTCATGATAAAAGTCTTGGAAAGATCAGGAATTCAAGGCCCATACCTAAACATGATAAAAGCAATCTACAGCAAACCAGTAGCCAACATCAAAGTAAATGGTCAGAAGCTTGAAGCAATCCCTCTAAAATCAGGGACTAGACAAGGCTGTCCACTTTCTCCATACCTATTCAACATTGTACTGGGAGTCCTAGCCAGAGCAATTCGACAACAAAAGGAGATCAAAGGGATACAAATTGGAAAAGATGAAGTCAAAATATCACTTTTTGCAGATGATATGATAGTATATATAAGTGACCCTAAAAATTCCACCAGAGAACTCCTAAGCCTGATAAACAGCTTCGGTGAAGTAGCTGGATATAAAATTAACTCAAACAAATCAATGGCCTTTCTCTACACAAAGAATAAACAGGCTGAGAAAGAAATTAGGGAAACAACACCCTTCTCAATAGTCACAAATAATATAAAATATCTTGGCGTGACTCTAACTAAGGAAGTGAAAGATCTGTATAATAAAAACTTCAAGTCTCTGAAGAAAGAAATTCTAGAAGATCTCAGAAGATGGAAAGATCTCCCATGCTCATGGATTGGCAGGATCAACATTGTAAAAATGGCTGTCTTGCCAAAAGCAATCTACAGATTCAATGCAATCCCCATCAAAATTCCAAATCAATTCTTCAACGAATTAGAAAGTGCAATCTGCAAATTCATCTGGAATAACAAAAAACCTAGGATAGCAAAAACTCTTCTCAAGGATAAATGAACCTCTGGTGGAATCACCATGCCGGACCTAAAGCTCTACTACAGAGCAATTGTGATAAAAACTGCATGGTACTGGTATAGTGACAGACAAATAGACCAATGGAATAGAATTGAAGACCCAGAAATGAACCCACACACCTACGGTCACTTGATCTTCGACAAGGGAGCTAAAAACATCCAGTGGAAGAAAGACAGCATTTTCAACAAATGGTGCTGGCATAACTGGTTGTTAACATGTAGAAGAATGCGAATCGATCCATTCCTATCTCCTTGTACTAAGGTCAAGTCTAAGTGGATCAAGGAACTTCACATAAAACCAGAGACACTGAAACTTATAGAGGAGAAAGTGGGGAAAAGCCTTGAAGATATGGGCACAGGGGAAAAATTCCTGAATAGAACAGTAATGGCTTGTGCTGTAAGATCGAGAATTGACAAGTGGGACCTCATGAAACTACAAAGCTTCTGCAAGGCTAAAGACACCATCAATAAGACAAAAAAACCACCAACAGATTGGGAAAGGATCTTCACCTATCCTAAATCAGATAAGGGACTAATATCCAATATATATAAAGAACTCAAGAAGGTGGACTCCAGAAAGTCAAATAACCCCATAAAAAAATGGGGCTCAGAACTGAACAAAGAATTCTCACCTGAGGAATACCGAATGGCAGAGAAGCACCTGAAAAAATGTTCAACATCCTTAATAATCAGGGAAATGCAAATCAAAACAACCCTGAGATTCCACTTCACACCAGTCAGAATGGCTAAAATCAAAAATTCAGGTGACAGCAGATGCTGGCGAGGATGTGGAGAAAGAGGAACACTCCTCCATTGTTGGTGGGATTGCAAGCTTGTACAACCACTCTGGAAATCAGTCTGGCGGTTCCTCAGAAAATTGGACATAGTACTACCGGAGGATCCAGCAATACCTCTCCTGGGCATATATCCAGAAGATGTCCCAACCGGTAAGAAGGACACATGCTCCACTATGTTCATAGCAGCCTTATTTATAATAGCCAGAAGCTGGAAAGACCCAGATGTCCCTCAACAGAGGAATGGATACAGAAATTATGGTACATTTACACAATGGAGTACTACTCAGCTATTAAAAAGAATGAATTTATGAAATTCCTAGCCAAATGGATGGACCTGGAGGGCATCATCTTGAGTGAAGTAACACAATCACAAAAGAACTCACACAATATGTATTCACTGATAAGTGGATATTAGCCCAAAACTTAGGATACCCATGATATAAGATACAATTTGCTAAACGCATGAAACTCAAGAAGAATGAAGACCAAAGTGTGGACACTGTGCCCCTTCTTAGAATTGGGAACAAAACACCCAGGGAAGGAGTTACAGAGACAAAATTCGTAGCTGTGATGAAAGGATGGACCATTTAGAGACTGCCGTATCCAGGGATCCATCCCATAATCAGCTTCTAAACGCTGACACCATTGCATACACTAGCAAGATTTTGCTGAAAGGACCCAAATATAGCTGTCTTTTGTGAGACGATGCCGGGGCCTAGCAAACACCGGAGTGGATGTTCACAGTCAGCTATTGGATGTATCACAGGGCTCCCAATGGAGAAGCTAGAGAAAGTACCCAAGGAGCTAAAGGGATCTGCAACTCTATTTTGGAACAACATGATGTACTAACCAGAACCCCGGAGCTCTTGTCTCTAGCTGCATATGTATCGAAAGATGACCTAGTCGGCCATCAATGGAAAGAGAGGCCCATTGGACTTGCAAACTTTATATGCCCCAATATAGGGGAATGCCAGGGCCCAAAGAATGGGAATGGGTGGGTAGGGAAGTGGGGGGCGGTATGGGGGACTTTTGGGATAGCATTGGAAATGTAATTGAGGAAAATATGTAATAAAAATATTAAAAATTAAAAAAAAACTCTATCTGTATATATATGTGTGTGTGTGTGTGTGTGTGTGTGTATTATACACATCTGAACATCATCCAAACTCCCAAGGAGTTTGGATTAAGGACATTTTGGATCCTATCTTGCTTTAAGTCATCTGGAACCAATTAGTAGGAATATGTAGTTTCCAGATCAAGAAGCTATTATAGAAGGAGATAATTCTACATGGGCAAGTTTGTGATCAAGGAGAACGGAAGGAGCCAATGACAGCTTTTAAACACACCCAATTAACATGGCTCTTGAATGTATGAAGGAATGAGTCTTCTTACAGAGGAGTTACTGCATACCAGGTCTGTCCTAGGAAAGCTTAGGAGTATCTGTTACTCTACTTTTCATGCTCTTCTTATGACATTGGGATTATTATCTCCATTTTGGAGTGAAAGGGTGAGAGTGGACACAGAATTGTGAAAAATAATACAAAGGTGCTGTTGTAGAATGGACAAACTGGACTTTCACAGATTCTTCATTCATTCCATAGCTGCTTGCTGATGTCATGTGCTCTTGCTGATGTTAGGCACAAGTGAGAAGGATGGGAAATGTAAGACTCTGCCCTGACTCAAAGAGCTCACCAACCAGTGATGCTGACATGCCCTTCAGATATGACATCACTGTCGGAGAGCAAACACTTCCACAATAAAACATGAGATGTAGACACAAGAAGGGAAGCTCACTCCCAGGCCAGAGTCCTGATAGAGGTTATGTGTAAGCACAAGGTTATGAGTTTCTTAGTGTGTGCTGGTCTGGGCCTGGTGAGATCAAGTCAGACAGTCAGACAGATCAATCGAAGTGCAAAGCTCAAAGTACAGAAGCAGGCTTGAAAGTAAGAAACCACTCATTCTCTGACAGAAACTGGGCATAGACGTCCTAGTCACCAGAGACTTTAGAGAGACTTCATTGTCATTGTCTAGAAAGAAAGGCTGCATCCTGTCTTCATGCAGAAAATAAAAATACATTCTGAAATAATTAAGGGTTTACACAGACTCCAAAAAGTGAAATGACCAGGACCAGGAATGCATTCTTAACTCAGAAAGCTGTTGCCAAACTGCTTCCCACAAAGGCTTTATCAACTGACCCCCACAAACATACTTGCAACAGTATTTTATCTGTGGGTGAAGTGAAGGTAAAACTTTAGGATAAATTTAATTTGCATTTCTCTCATTATAAATGAAATCTGGGCATTACTCCATGGATTGAACAGGCATACTTTGGAAGATCTGTTTGTCTCTAAAGTGTAGTATCTAGAGACTACGAGAATGGACTGGACATACACTAAGTAGGATTTAAAAAATGGTACAAACATTTTTGAGGATTGCTTGTCAAAATGCATATAAAAATACTTCATATGTGAATATTTTTTGGATCCGGAAATTGTATTTGTAGATATGTGTCATTGGAAAGGAGGTCATAGATGTAGAAGAAAGTGTGAGAGGGCATACATCAAAGTATAGTTTCTAATGTCAGATACTAACTCAGGGCATCCATGAGTGGGGGGGTCCCACTTGTATTTTCCCCTCTCTCCCTCTCCCTCTCCCTCTCCCCCTCCCCTCTCTCCCTCTCCCTCTCTCTCCCTCTCCCTCTCTCTCCCTCCCTCCCTCCCTTCCTCTCCCTCCCTCCCCCTCCCCTTCCCTCCCCCTTCCTCTGTCCCTCCCCCTCCCTTCCCCTCCCCCTCCCTCCCCCTCCCTCCCTCTCCCCCTCCCTCTCTCCCTCCCTCCTTCCCTCTCTCTTTCACTGCATCTTTCTTCAAGTAAATCCTTTTTCTAAAGACAGGCCCATACTGGATGAGTCTGCATTCCCTTTGTGGAGTTCTGGTCTCCTGAGTGTGTGCCACAACACCCAGCATAGACTAGCTTTTCTGATGCCTGCAGAGTCAAACCTTAACCACTGTCTCAAAATGGTAGCCCCAAAAGCCAAAGCAATTTACATCCACTGATGGTTTTACATTAGAGCCAGTCCTAGGAGCAATTGACTGAATGTTAATCTCAAATTCTTGGAAGAGAGAATATCACATCTTAGGAGGGATAAGAGCCATTCTTCATTGGTGATTTTTTTTTCCCCAAAGGAGACATTTTCCATTGAGCAGCACTGGAGACAGCAGTGGCCTGAGAGCTGGGGTTTTGGGACATCGGAAGCAAGTATTTGCTTGTTGCCTCACCTAAAAGGATCCAAGAGCTCATCAAATGGGTCCCAATTGAAAACTAAGGAAACAAACCTCCCTGGGCTACAGGTCTTATCATGTCCAATTACTGTCTCTTCAGTTGGTTGGCATTCCACAAACAAAGCTTATCATAATTCCCATGATTCTGCATTATGACACGGTAGCTGCTTCCCGAGAAAACAGAGACTTACAGTCACAGTAACCATGCTTGGACCGAAGAGGCTTTTCCTCAATGTATTGAGAATATCTGTGCCTGCGAATCTACCAGGCCACTCTGTGTGTGTATGTGTGTGTGGTCAAGGGCAAAGCTTGCATGTAAGTTTGATGGGGATTTTTTTTTTTTTTTTTTGCAAGAAGAAAAGGGATCTCTGGTGAATTCTGGATTTTTATCACTTTATCCAAAAAGTAAAGGACTGGACCAAGAGACATTTCAAAGTTAGATGACTTGAACAATTTGATGGTGTAGGTGAAGTAAAAGACCAAAATCTGAAGCTTTCTGGCTTGGAGCATAGATGACTTGTGCTAGGGTGTATTGATCCATACTCATTCAGAGAAGGAAGAACAGAGAAAACAATATATTAGGTTCAAGATTGTGTTGCTCTTCAGATGACCCTGGTCTATGGATAATAAGATGTGTTTTCTTTACAATACTGGCCTATACGTACTACAGGTCTCGAATCTGTCACATTCAAGACAAATCTAACAGTTGGAAGTTCAGCTTAAAGTATTCTACTCTGTGACTCCCCAGTCCCAAATTTCTTTGACATAAGAACTGCTGCTGGCAGCTTAGCTGGGGGAATGAGGAAGGGACGGATGGACAGACAGACGGACAATACAGAAAAGCCAGTAGGAGCATGCTTAGTTATCTCGGCTGGCGACTGGAGCTCAGTCTGACGGGGCTGAGGGAATGAAGCACTGAGAGCATCTGTTATGTGAATCTAAAGTGGCACAAGGACCAGACCTCAGAACCCAGAGGAATGACAATGAGTGACCAGAGAGGCAACAGGTCACAGCATCCAGAAACATGTTTATGCAGAAAAGAAGGTCAGACACCTGAGCTCAGATGGACTGAGACCATTTCTGACCTTGGGGCTAAATTTTGTTCTGTTCTGTTCTGTTCTGACCTGGTCTGGTCTGTTTTGTTTTGGGTAGTGATGAGAAAGGAGATGGAGAAGTGTATCACTCTTTCAAGAACTTTGGTTTGGAGAGGAAAAAGAAATTGGAAATGTTAAGGTGGTAACAGTGATGTGCTCTAAATGGTAACAGACTCCCCAGAAACAGAAGTTACACTCTCATTTCTGGAACTGGGAGATATTCAGAGAGCAAATATTCCCCACATAGCTGACTTCAAACTATCAGCGTAATGTTAACGGTCTTAAACTTTTTCTGAAATTCTAACAATTAGCCTTTGTGAACTGGTAAGAGTAGTTCCAGCATACCTCTGGGCAGGACACTAGAGGGACGCTATGGCAGCAAGAATACAGTGAAATAGGTTTGCATGGAAACATACATATGTAATCACAGCACTCAGGCTGAGATAGAAATATTACATGTTTAAGTCAGGCTGGACTACATAGACTGTGGGTGTGTACTAAAAATCCCATCTTAAAACAATAAACAAAGAAGTGAATCAATGAATATTTTTACAAGAACTCAGTAAGACTGATGGAACTGAGCCCTGAAGGAAGGGAAAAAGGATGAGGTAATTAGCATAATGAGCAGTTGGAATGGAGTAGAGATACAGAGGAAGATCAAACATGGAGCAAGTGAAGTGTGAACTTCCCAGGCAGGGACTCATTTTGACAGGTGCCATCTGCTGAGCATCCAGGCGGGAGGCGGAAGGAAAAACCAAAACAGTCATGATGGAAACTGCACTCTGAAAGCCACAGGTCTCGGTGTGAGCGCCACAGATCTACAGCTCCCTAACTCCCGAGCTTTCCCACTAAACTTCTGCTTCCATCATTAACAAATCATAAAAGATCTACTGCAAGGAAGTCTCAGAGTGTTCAAGGAGCAGATGGATGGTCACAACAACTGAAAATGACAGTAGATGCTCTCTTTATTGAGTATAACTACATGATAGGCCTAGTATTTCCACAATAGCCTCATTAAGCCCTCACAGTCACTTCATGAGATGAATTCTTTTAATTAACATTTATTTATTATACATGAGTTCATTATGACATAATCATTTGTGGACATAATGTATTCCCAATTCATATTCAAACCCTGTTACCCTTGCTTGGCCTCCTGCCCTTCTCCTAACCTCCTTCCTCATAAAGTGAATTCTCTTATACCCAACTTTATAGATGTATAGAGATGATATTCAATGGAACCAGAACTTAAACAGTATGACATCTCTACGAACCGCTGCACCAAACCATGTCCTACAACAGCTGACCCACGGAAATCAGTGGCATGGCTTGCCAATTTTGTCTCTTCCACAAAGAAAGAGAGCAGAATTTGGAAAAGCTAAATGAGTAACCTGGGAAGTGTGTGCATTTGAAGAGGAAGGAAAGAATCACTTCACAGAACTCACAGGTGATGCCAAGACCAGCGCCGATCACCACGGCACTATAAATGTTTGCTGATGAGAAGGTAATCCACAGCCCCCCACGAGTCGATCTTCACTGGGGTGTCTGTGACTCTTAGGTGGGGAAGACACAGAACAAGAAAACTAGAACATTTCACTCTTTTCCATTGGATAAGGCCACACCTATGGTAGTCTAGAAGGTTCCACAGAGATCTATCAAGTGCAGTTTGATAGAGAGTTTAACATTGTCACAGGCCAATACACTTCTACACTCAAATCAATGTTAGCAAGGTAGCGTTTCAAAAGAGCTGTCCTTGGTACTTCTCTCTTGCTCACTTTGGAATGAAAAATAAAAGGAATTCTTTTTTTAAAAATTTAATTTTATTTGTAATTCATTTTTTACACTCCATATTCCATTCCCCACCCCTACCCTCCTACCCTCCAACTGCTCCGCATCCCACACCTCCTCCCTACAATACCCCGTCTCCACATGGGTGCCCCCACTCTCCACCCCATCTGACCTCAAAACTCCCTGGGGCCTCGAGTCTCTTGAGGGTTTGGTGCATCATCTCTGAATGAACACAGACCTGGAAGTCCTCTACTGTATGTGTGTTGGGGATCTCATATCAGCTGGTATATGCTGTCTGTTTGGTGGTCTGGTGTTTGAAAAATCTCGGGGGTCCAGTTTAATTAAGACTGCTGGTCCTCCAACTGGATCACCCTTCTCCTCAGCTTCTTTCAGCCTTCCCTAGTTCAACAACAGGGGTCAGCTGCTTCTGTCCATTGGTTGTGTGAAAATAACTGCATCTGACTCTTTCAGCTGCTTGTTGGGTCTTTCGGAGGGCAGTCAGGATAGATTCCTTTTTGTGAGTGCTCCATAGCCTCAGTAATAGTGTCAGGCCTCCCCTTGACCTGGATCCCACTTTGGGCCTGTCACTGAACCTTCTCTAAAAGGAATTCTTTTTTTTTTTTTTTTTTTTTTTTTTGAGACAGGGTTTCTCTGTGTAGCCCTGGCTGTCCTGGAACTCACTTTGTAGACCAGGCTGGCCTTGAACTCAGAAATCCACCTGCCTCTGCCTCCCAAGTGCTGGGATTAAAGGCGTGTGCCACCATGCCCAGCTTCTAAAAGGAATTCTTAAGTGCTCTGGAAATCCAAAGTCATGCTATTGATCCTTGGTGACTGGCACCTAATACTCCAGAGTTAACAGTGAGGCTGGGTTTTGATATATAGCCCTGTTCATCTCCTGAGCTGGCATGAATATTGGTACCATGACCAATTGCTTACTCCAGAAAGATTCCTCTAAGATTTGAAAGTAAGAAAGAGAGCAGAGCTCAGATATCTAGCACATTGCTTCTGCTTCTGTGAGAAGCTCCTACCATGGAAACAGAACATCTAGGTTGGCTGAAGGATGTTGTGTGTTGGGAATTATTTCTTGTGTCTTAGAACAAAGAGATTTGAGATAGTTCAAACATCCATGGGTATGACAAACTGCCTCATATTTTTAAATGAAAAGATGATAGTTCAAGTCTCTAATGACAGAGGACTTAGGGTGGATCACAGTACCATCTGCCCTTTTTAATACATGGCTTTCCATTTCAGGCAGTGATGCTATGAAGGATGGTGCAGTAGACAAAAGGTTAATAGAACACTGAGCATTTTTTAATTGAAGAAATGACTGCAAGACCCCATAGCAGACTGAAAGGTAATAACAGTACAGTCATAACTTTAGACTGTGTGTTTCAGACACTTGCTATTCATTGAGTGTGAGGTAATAAATATAGAAACACATTACTAAGCTTCAACAGAAATCTGAGTCCAAAAGGACATTAAAAATCCATGCATAATATTTTCAAAGCAAATATATATATTTAGAAACCACACCTTCTCTTTTCAGTTATTATTAATTTACTATCACCTGGGAAATGAACATAGCGTGTTTATCAAATTGCTCTCAATTCTGATTTGTTGATGTCTCAATTCTGACCCAAGTTGTGCGTTCAGTTAAACCAGCTCAAATAACAGGCAATTTTTCATTATTTTCACTTGGGTAATAGAAAAAAAATTAACTTCCAAAAAGTAGTCTCTGAAAAGATGGCAGATAAAACAAAACTTTAGGTTTTTTTTTAATCAATTAAGCTTTTAAAAACAAAATGCTGAACAAGAAAGCACATGGGGCTGTGCTGAATAGTCTTATGTCAACTTCACCCAAGCTAGAGGGACTGAATGGAGAAAACCTCAGTTGAGAAAATGCTCCTTAAGATCTGGCTGTGAGGCATTTTCTTAATGAGCACTTGATGGTGGGATGCCTAGACAATTGTGGGTGGCACCATCCCTGGGATAATGGTCCTGAGTTTTACAAGAAAGTAGACTGAGCAAGCCAGTAAGCAGCATTCCTCCATAGCCTCTGTATCTGCTTCTGCATCCAAGTTCCTGCCCTGTTTGAGTGCTTGCCCTGACTTTCTTCAGTGGTGGACCATTGGATAAATGGTGGGAGTGTAAGCTGAGTAAACCCATTCCTCCCCATTCTGCTTTTGATCATGGAGTTTCATCTCAGCAATCGAAACACTAACAAGACAGGGTGTGTCCATTCATATTTAGGAACTCCCTCACATGGACTTTGCAGACCTTGGCGAGCATCAAGGGTCTGCCAGATATAATATTTAGTTATATATGGCTTTGAAGATCTTCTGGGGGTACTTTAGCATCTGTAGCCTTTTTGAGTATTGTGGTTCATGGAACTGAGCCCGCTCAAAGATGAGACAGAGTCATCTTGAAGTGAGCCAGGGGTTCCATGGAAACATAGACTTATGTGTAGCTCCCTCAATACTTTACTACCTCACAGGGCAAGCGTGATTTGAAAAGGACTTGGTGATCAGGCCAAGTAGCAGGAGAGCTAGCAGTGAAGCATCTGATGCTTAGAGCTGTCCCCAACTCAGGAGCACCCTGTCCACTGAGGCTCCATATGCCACTTATGTTAACACTTTGTTACTCTTTCAAAAACAGATGGAGAGAGATGGAGTGGTGAAGAAGATGCAGCAAGCATTTGGTATCCTTAATACAAGACATGGAGTAAGGCAGAGAACATACAGGTGGCTAGACAATGGACTTCCCAGTGAAGACCTCATAGTTCAGCAACTACTGATAGACTCAGAAGCATCACCAGAGCACAGGACACTGAGGACCTCCACAACCTTCCTGTCCCCAAACAGAACCCCTTCAGGGGACAACACAGAGCCTTACAAGCCCAAGTGAGAGTTTATTTACTCTCATGGTAATCCACTATTTGTCTAATAAATACAAATACAGAAAAGTGGCTTTTGTCCAAGAGTCGTGCTGATTCTGAAAGTGACATGAGGCCCGTGATGGCTGTCACTACAAGGTGTGGCCTCACAAGCCATCCTTTCAGTGTTGTAGGGTTCACAAATACTCTCTTGGGTTTCACTGTATTTCATGTACTTTTCATGGCTTTAAAGGGCCAGAAGAAATAAGTTTGCTGATCTACTTTAAAACAACCACATTTTTTCATTTGCATATATTCATTATACATAGAACTGGATTGCATAACAGCAGTTTCATCCAAGTATATAATGTACTTTGACCATATTCACTCTCAAAGCTTTGCTCGCCTTCCCCTTTTCTCCCTTCCTACCACCCACCAGTCCCCCTTCTTCCTCTAGGCACTTTCGCTTCTAGTTTCACGTCAAATATATAATATATATACATATATATATATGTATACACACACAATATATCAAATGATTTCAAATATCCATATAAAACCTAACATTTGTAGATGAAAGAGAACATAATATTTGTGTCCCTGAATATGATTTAATGCACTTAATTTGATAATCTCCAGTAGAATCCAATTTTCTGCAAACAATGCAATTCCATTCTTCTTCATGGATGAGTAAAATGTGTGTGTGTGTGTGTGTGTGTGTGTGTGTGTGTGTGTACATTCACATATGTGTGACATTTATTGCTTTTATCCATTCCCCTGTATATGAACACCTGGGTTGATCCCAGAACTTGGCTGTTATGCATAGCACTGCCACAAATATCTGTATGAACCTATGGACAGGGGTGCTTCTCATATCCTTGGAAGCAACAAAGCCAAATTGGGGAGGGGTGAAAGAAGGGCTTTTCAGTTCTCTGAGAAGGTAAGACTTGACTTTTGCTCTTTGAATTCTTTACTGTCCAAAACAGACAAGAATGGAGTTGATAGCATGACAGCATCTACACAGACATTTTGGGGATAGTAGAAGAGCTTATTGGGGTTGATTTTACATGCACATTCTCTGCTGAAAACTGCTAACTCTCCGTTCATTGCCAGCTGCTTGGGTTATCCAAGGGAAAGAATATGTATGTAGACCCAATAGAAAACATAAAAAATAATAAATGAAACTAATAATGCAAAAGACATTTGGGAAATAAGACGTCCCCCCTGACATGAATAACACTGGAAGCCTTAGGGAAAGAAAGCTGGAATATCAAATGAAAGATGTAAATTGTAGAAATTGAACCCATAAATATTCCTGTGGAGGAAGAGGGAGGCAACAGCTCTATCTCACAGAGCCCGGCTGCTCATACAGGACGAACTCAAGGATGAGAGCCGCCCACGGGCCCTGGCACAGATGGTCAGAGATCAGGAGCAGGAAGCCATGGGAGGAGAGGACAGATGAGCAGCTTTGCAGTCTACCATCCAGGTTAAACTGAAATCACCATTTCTGTGGAGGCTACAGGAGACTGATGGCAGGCAGCCTGGAGAAATCACCTCCTTGTTCAGCCTTCTGTTTCTCAGCAAAGGCCTTCTGGCCACCTGTCCTCTCCCCTGAGGTGGCCAACCAATGAAACAATGTGTGGTGAAGTTGAAAACTTTCACAAAGATGAACAGAAAACCGCACATGGAAATCTGATTGAAATGCATCCTGATCAAGCCCAGGGCCATGGGATGGAGACATGAAGGGTTTGAGTATGTTCTGTTTGAAGAGGGACAGCAATTGAGAGAGACCGGGAGACCATCATGTTCAGAGGAAGCTGTTATTGCACTTTGTTTCTCTTGAGGCTTTCCTGTTCTTGGTGGAGGTGCTCCCTGCTCATCATTTGGTTGGTCATTGTCCCCTCAAGCTCATGAGGAATGTTCAGACCATCTCTAGGCAGCTGCAAATATACCAAATGTACTGTCTCGCCATATTCCATGCTGTCTTTGGAGCAGTCATGCCACCGTCCTTGAAATACGGCCTTGACTTATCTCTCCTACCAGCTAGCAAATAGGACACTGGAGACTCAGAGCTGTGAAGTCAGTAGCAGATCTCAGGGGCCCCAGCCCAGCCTGATGCCTCATGTGTCCGAGATGCAAAGGACAGAAATAATATGGATAGACGTGCTTAGGCACTTCAGGTACCCCTCCCTAATAAGCATCAGGTAGCACCCAGGGGACAGACCCAGGGTTCTGTCCTATACCCTACACTCTACCAGTTCCATACACAGCCTTGATTCACTTTCTTTTCATTTGCATGCATGTGCATAGCATGGTTTGGTCATATTTACCCATTACTGTTTACTGTTCCCTTCTCATTCCTACTGGTTTCCTTCCTGTTCAAAACCACTCCTTTAAATTTTATGATGCATGCCTATGTGTATGTGTGTGCATGTGCACATATATGCATGTGTACACGCACATGTCCCAACAATTTTCATGAGGGCTGTTTAGAGGCATGGGTGGGATGTTGTGTTTAGGAGCATGGGTAGCTTGCCAATGGCTTGCAGCATTGGAGAAAATATATGTTCCTTCCCCAGAAGCTGTTAACTGCCTATAGATCCCCAGGGAGGAGAAGAGTCTCATGAGCCCCTTTGTCTTGATTTGCTCATTTCTCATCCTAGAAAACCTTAAGGACCATGCTTGGGTTAGACCCCAAGTCTCCAGTAGTAAGTAAGCATACTTGTGTGACATGCTTTGGGGCATCATACCACAGACCATCCTATCCCAGGAAGACTTCATCCAAACTAATTACAGATGGGATGGCAGTCGAGGAAGCTGTGTTCTGGAATGCTGAGGATTAAGGTTTCAACAGATCTTTGCTGTAAGGGAGAAGAGATTTAGATCACAAATTACCAGGAGGCTCCTTTCAGTTCCTATTTGCTGAATGAATTCTTCCCAATCTCCTCATGTCCTCCCCATGAATATTACCTGTTATTAAAATTCACAGTGATAGCATAGTCTCTGGAAGTTTCTGCTTAGTTTCACAATAATCCCCTCTCATTTCTTCTTCCAATATTAATTATCCACATGCTCTTTGAAAGACACTATCCTAAGTGTTGTTGGGGTCTTCAGAAATTTCAAAATCCATTTACCCAAAGTAATGGTACTGAAGATAAAATTAAAACACACCTATGTCACGATTTGTGCCTCCTTCTTTCCCCACTGTGGGCTAAGTTGGAATTCTGATGAGCTATGTGTTTGGTTATGTTTGCTCTAAGGCTGTGTCTGTAGAAACAGGCTGTGTCGCCAGGAGTGACACACCACCCATGTGCAGGTTCTTCTGCTTGTCAATGGCTATGCCTGAGATGTGAGGATGGTAGTCAAAAGTCACCCGGAGCTATTTTAATTAAATATTGAGTAATCAAAATTAGCTAATATTATAAAGTCAGTTGCACTAGCCACTGGTGGGTACTCAGTAACATCTGTAGCCCTTGGAGAGCACAGCTTACATGATTCCTGTCACTACAGGAAGTTCTGTTAGACAGCACTAGTTGATGCTATAGCACCAGGGCAGGGAACTGAACTGAAATGGTTACCATTGGAAAACAAGTGTTTGAACAGGGGAAGGAAGTGAAAAGGAAGACAGGACAGTTTTTGAGACGTCTATTAAGGTGGCATGGAAGTCATTGCCCACAGTGATGAGTGGGAATTGTGACCCAAGCGCCTGTGAAGATCCTAGATCCTCTGTGAGCATCACAGGTCTACTCTTGTGCCCTGCAAAAAATAAATTGTCATATGCCACAAAAAGGGCACCTTCAGCTGAAGTAGCCATGTGGAACCAAGAGGCGCCTTTTTGACATGGCTGAAAGATTGGGAACATCATCTGAGCTGGATGTGGAACATCTGGTGAGGTGCATTGCAAACAGGGAACTAGGGGGGAAGACTTGTACTCTTTAGATCAAGGGAAGGCAGCTTTTCTCTCCTCAGGCTTCCAGAAACTCTTACAGATGCAATAAACTTAATGGGAAGACTTACCCACATGCATATATAAGGTATATAAGACAGCCTGAGCCCTGTCTTGGTAAGAAGATATGAGGATTCATTGTAGAGTCTGTTTCTTATTGGCTCATCTCACTCAGGAACTACTGACACTGTCAGTTCCTCCCCAGGGCCCAGTGCTCCCACAGTTCTGGTTTTATTGAGAGATCTGCGTGGCTCATCTGGGCAAAGAGATCATGGTAGCATTTGACATGGCAGTTGTTTACTGCATGCCGTTGAAATGTCGCACTGTTCTAAACCCTAACTGAGGGAGCACTGCACTGGATGACACCCCTCTATCACAGCTTACCTGCCACCTTTGAAAGCCTAAGTCCTTTGAAGGACCTCTGTGGACTTCCCTCTTTGTGTCCTGTCATCTCTAAGATCCAAGGCTGCCAGGTCTTCACCAGAATCTACAAAGTGTCTAGGCACACGAAACACGGTTTTTAATGTTTCAGAGTCATGGTAAATTTGGGGGAAAGGATCGTAGGAAGGATGCTCTCCACACAACTCTCATTTTGCTTACCTTTTTTTTCTCTAGCTCCCCAATCCCAGCTGTCAGTGCCTCTCCTGTCCTTTCCAGGGAAGCCTCTACACTCCTAGGAAGTCTGAACACAGACAGGCACCTCTGATTTCAGCCCAGAAGAACTCATTAAGCATCCATTTCTCATCACAGGTCCTGTCTCACAGCAACTCAGAAGAAAAAAGTGTTGTTTTTTTTTTTTTTATTTCAGATATATTCAGAATCACATATCTTCTCAACAGCCCTAGGAGGAGTCACAATTCTTACTCCTATTTTGTAAGTGAGGAAATTGAGGCTTTGAGAGAACGCATGACATAATTAAGGTTACCAAGTAGAGGGTCCTGAACACATACACAGATCTGCCTTAGTCTAAACCCCAGGTCCTGATGCTTACTCCTTGTCTGAATGAATTAGGACCTGAGCAGCTATGGGGTGGAGGTGGGGGTGGGGGACGAAAACACAATCGGAACACAGGGGGGATTTTCCAGAACTCGATCCAGGCTGTCTAAAATGACTGCAAAAATAGAACCCTCTGGAAAACATGCAGAACACACTTGGTAAGAATTTTAATGAACCTACTTGGTAAGAATTCTAATGAATCTCCCGGCTTTGCTGCTCACATCTGAGCTAAATCTGTTGTAGGTCAGAAATGAAGGATTTATTCTGCCCACGAGTCAGAGAATAACTATTGTTATTATTTAGCATTGATTAATTGTTCCTTCAGCCCCCTCCCCCCCCAAGACCTCTCTCTACACAGTTCTCAGAAAATCGTTATACTTCGAATTTGCCTGAGCCTTGACATCCAGAGGGAAGGAGCTTTACTGTGAGCCTTTGAAGAATAACCTGTGTTTGAGTGACTGTGTTTGTGTGGGAAGTACCCACACAAATGACACGAACCAACCCACAGTTGCATGCTTCGTGGATCTTTCCTTGCTGCTACCCAGGGGAGCTCATGATGGAGATTAAACAAAGAAACAGAAATCAGACTTCTAGCAGCTGACAGAGCAAGCTGCACCAGTCTTCCATGTTCAGGATGTTGGGAAATGTATAAATATTGCATCATCACTAATGAGGAGGGGGTAACCCTTCAGGAGTAATTACAGCAGGGAGACCTCAGCCACACTCATGCGAGCCTGATTAAATGTAACATTGTAAAGGGAGCTGGGGCAGTGAATTTTCCTCCTGACATCCAATAACACTCCCTGACCCTTTGGATATTGTCCTCCCTGGAGGTCAAAAGTATGAATAAATTATGGTTCTGACAACTTGGACATGGAGTAGAGTGGGAATGGACAGCTCTCTGGGAAAAGAAAACCTGACATTAGGTTTGTGATCACAAAGAATAAAAAAAAAGTTATATGCTAATATTGCAACATTTAGGCTTGCAGGGAAGAAAGCAGATAACCTCTGGTGCTATATTCATTGAGAAGGCCAGGGGCTCTTGGAGCAGAAAGCAAAGATTCAGAGTCCATCATCCAGCAGAGCAAGGAGTGACTAGTACCTCCTGATGATTCTGAGCCATCAGAAATGATCAACCCAGGGGCAGAGCCCTCCCAGGGCATTGCCTGCCAAATAGTGTTGTTAAACAGTTAGAGGAGGAGCCATCTGTCATGTGTAGGGACCCTCATTTGCAGAGACAACTAAGGCAAGGCCATCACCTGAAATCTTCGAAGCTAGGAATTTATCATAGCTTGGTGAAGAAAGATTGTCTCTTGTTTTAGGTTCTGTCAGTAGATGGGGGATGTGCAGAAATCAAGGCCTGGAAGGAGAGAAGAGAATTACTCAGGTGGCCTTGGGGATGCTGGCTTTTGGATGAAGGCCAGAGGTCAATGGAAAGAGCCCATCCATCCATCCATCCTAGCCTGGAGCCTATTGGCCTTGAGTTCAAAGATTCAGCACCAGAGACATAAAACCTACCATATTTGTCATTAAAGCAACTGGTAACATGTCCAGGCATAAGCTCTATATCGCTCAAAAGGCAAGATTGATGAAAAGGAGGGATCAAGCAAACCCCTCTGTCCTTGGGTATCATGACCTTGATTGGACTATTGTAATGGTGGCATGGCAACTTGCTCAGCAGCCCAGGCAAGATTCTTTCTTTCCTGGTCCAGGTCTAGATGCATTCAAATGCCCATAGACACAGACCCCAGAGTGCTGCACAAATTACAACAATTTGAAGCCCTACTGGTAGTTACATGTCAAAGAACAGCAAGGAGGTTTAATTTTGCAACATAGGCATTGGCCCACCCCTCTGCTCTTGTGATGGGTTCCTTGGTTGCTTTTCTCATTTCTTTCCCTGAAAATACTTCCTCAGGATTCCTCCAAACAGTGAGGACAGTGGGTAAACATTTAGGATGTGGGGTCTGACCTGCAAACCTTAAACATAACTCAGTGAAGTGGGCGCTCTGATATGGGAACAATATGGCCACCCTGGGACCAAGGCACTCTTGTATCCAGTAGCAAAAAACTATGACATGCTGAGACACACTGTAGCCAACAACAACTGAAAGCATCAATGTTCCTTGCCTCATGTGTAGAGAATGTTGAGAGACCCTTGTCATCATAAGGGGTTATGTTAATTTTAATGTTTGCTACTTTTCATCAAAATGTCATTTATCTTGAGTGCTGAGACCTAGCACCCTCTGAGAAGTTGTCCGTGGGGTGTGGATTTTCCCTTCTCTCCCTCATCCTCACCCCTGGCACCAAATGTTGGCTGCTGATGACTGACAGTTGAACACCCTCCCAGGAATACTGCTAACCAGAGGGATCTACCTCAGTGAGTGTGCTTCAGCTGAGTCAATTCGGTGGAGAAAGGGCATAGTTGTGGATTATACAGGTAAGTCCTTGAAGAGAATTTTAGACTCACAGCTCTTCACTAGGTAGCTTGGGTAATATTAGGTAACTTTGAACAACAGAATTTATAATCCAACATTCCCAAAGGCCAGAAATCTAAAATCAAACTGTCAACAGAGTCCCGGTGCCCCTCTAGTGTTAGAAAAGGCTCTGCTTCATAATTTTCCCCCTCTGGGTTTCTAATTATTTTAATTTGGATAAACATAGTTCTCATATTCATGAGAGATGGATAATCCTTTTATAAAGGTCACTACTCACACTGCATTGGGTGTTCTACTTCAGGATGGACTCATAATTTCATGGGAAAACAGCCCAGTTTCCAAATAGTCACATTCTGAGGTAGGTGCAGGAGATTTGGGTTGTAGCATATGAATGCTGGGGTACACAATTCATCCCAAAACAACAGCTGTAGCCAGGCCTAGCTTCTCTCTCTTCTCAATCCTGCCCAGTCTCTTCCCACACACTCTTGTACATATTCACACCCAAATACAGCTTTCCAGTAGGTGAGGGGGGTCTTGGGGTGGGTTGGCTTTGGTTTTGGTGGTGGTGGCAGTAGTGGTTGAGTGTTTTGTTTGGTTGGTTTTGGTTTTTTTGCTTTCTTGCTTTTGTTTGTTCATTTTGTCAACTCCACACACATGCTAGAGACAACTTAGAAACAGCAACCTTAATTGAGAAGATTAACCCCATCAGATTGGCTGCAGGCAGTTTCTTGATTTCAGGTTAATGGGAAAGTTTCTTGCTGATTTTGGGTGATGCCATTCCTGAGCAGATGGCCCTACGGTATATAAGAAAGATGACAGCAATCCAGTAAACACTTATTTAGAAACAAGGTTTCTGCCTAAGTTCTTTATCTCCAGGTTCCTGCCTTTGAGTTCTGCTCTATCCTCTATGGTGGAGTGTGACCTAAGACTTGTAAGAAGAAAATCCTTTCCTCCCCAAGTTGCTTTTGGTGATGGTGTTTTATTGCAGCCAGGGGAACCCTAACTAGGACAGACTTACTTTAAAAGTCTCATTGACTCTATGTCAATCCAGGTCAAAGTTGACTCTCATATCAAGTTCGTCCCACTCTCTGCTCTCCTCAGCCCAAATATCTTGCTTAGACAGAAGGATAACTTGATTCTGTAGTCCTTCCCATTGATGTTGGTCTTTCATTTGTCCCTTTCTTCTCTTCTGCTGGGTCTTCTGATGCATGGGGCCTCTCCCGGAGCTGTCACAGTCTTCTCTACCAACACTGATTCCCCACTAACACCTCATGTGACCTACACTGGTTAAGGAATAGAGGAGTCATGGAGGGGATTCTGAAACGAGAGAAATGGGCTCTTTAATTTGATCACCCTCTCAAATTGACAACTGAAACCCAGATGTTTCTCATCATGCCTGTCACCCACAGGCAATTTGTCCAATCTGTCACTGAACCCTAGGAATTTAGGGTACCTTCCTTCTGCCTTTCTGCCATTTTTTCTCCAAGTTTGTCCCCTTCTTAGTGGCACAGGGAAAAGATGACTGGGCCTCAAATCTCCAGCTGATTGTCAAAAGTCCCTATCACTTCCCTACCCCTTGGGGTGAGGGGATGTGTCACTGGAGAAGATCTCATGAAACTGGTAATACCCAGATGCCTTCTGCCTTTTCCCCTTCCCTGCCTTTCAGCTCAGTTATTTCCTCATGTTGACCATGGAAAGAGGCAGGGAAAGGAAAACAGGGCTCTGGGATAAGGTGAGGCAGCAGAGTACTCTCTCTAGGTGGGCCACAGGGACCCTCACACCTACCTATGTACAACTGTCTTTAAAACTTTGATTGACACTCGTGATTTAGTTGCTAATTCTGCTGCCACAGGGAAGAATCAGTGAGTATCCAGCTCTAGGATTCTTCAGGGGATCTCATGCTCCCAAGACCATTTTCTGAGGGCTATGTGTCTGGAGCATTCGCTTCCCTCCATAAAGACTGGATGCCTTTGTTGCCATTGTTGTGTAGACAAGCAAAGGCAGCCTGCAACTGGCCATCACTATCAGCATTATGTCATGGTCATCACCATTCTGTCATCAATGAACTTGGTCTCTCTAACTCTTAGGATATACAAAAGAAAATTCACACTTGCATTATTTTCATTTCATTTCATTTCATTCTCACAACCACTCTCGAGATGATATGGTTGACTGTCCTCATGCACAAAAGAGGGAACCAGTTCTGAAGCCAAATATCTCAGCTGGGGGTTCAAGTCTAGGAATCAGTTTTCTGATCTTAAAGTCAAAGTTCCATCCTGCTGCTACCCTGGCTCTTGGCATTGCCCTTATTTTGTAGAGGGAGGGAAAGAAACAAGGCAAAGTGGTAGCCTTCAGCATCCTCAGTCGCCAAAGCTGATGGACATGTGGAATAACAGTAAGGCTGTTCTTTTTTTTTTTTTTTCATAAGATTTATGTTTCATTATTGGTGGGTTGATTTAGTGTGTGTGTGTGTGTGTGTGTGTGTGTGTGTGTGTGTGTGTGTGTGTGTGTGTGTGTGAATGCCACATTGGGGGTAGGGGTAGGTTCTCATGAGGACCAAAAGAGTGTATCAGACTCCTTGGAGCTGGTTATAGGTGGTTATGAACCAGTCATGTTGTGAACGTAGGCACTAGAAACCAAACTCAAGTTCCAGTATGTGTTCTTAACCTCTGAGCTTCCTCTCCAGTCCAAATGGGACTGTTTTGAAGGGAGAATAGTTATGTGTGGCGAATGTTTGCCTCTGGCTAGGACTAGCCTCATAGATTCTTATCCAGCCTGCTCAGTCAGACACTCCTGGGTTTCCTCTCTTCTAGTTTTCAAAAGATAAGAAATCAATCCCCTGCCAATTCTGTTTCCTTTGAATTCTAAGCACATATGTTGAAAAAGAATCACAAATGCAAGATAAGCCCTGTGGACTCCAGAAGGTTTGGACTATATGAGAGGGACCGGGAAGTGGCTGTTACTTGGGTATGAGCTGTTGCTTCGCCATTCACATAAATTTGAAGTCAGCACTCAGATGTTTACACCTATGAACTGTTCATGAATCTGAAATAAAGTAAAAATGATGGTAAGAAAACTAAAAGATATTATATAGACAGGGGAAGGGGGTGGGAGATTAATTAGAATGGCTGTGGTCTAACTAGTTCAACAATGACTGTCTACCAATGGAAGTTCCAAGAATTTAGTAGTTGTTCAGTCCACAAGGCTAGATGTGCCAGCTGGTCTTCAGTATACGCCAGAATCCCAAATAAGTAGGCTCTAATGCCAGTGAAGGAAAGGACTTGCTAGTGAGAGCAAGAAGACAAAGAAAGCAAGTTTCCTTCTTCCATGTCTTTATATAGGCTGGCAGCAGAAGGCGTGGTCCAGACTAAAGGCAGATCTCTCAAAAGATCTGGATTAAAAGTGGATTTTACCACCTCAAAGATCCATATTAGAAGTAGGTCTTCCCACTTTAAATGATTTAATTAAAAATAAAATCCCTCACAGATGTGCCCAGCCATTCAGGTTTTAGTTCATTCTAAATGTAGTCAAGTTGCCAGCCAAGAAGAGCTCTCACACTGATTCCACAGTGGATTCCAGGTCAAGTTGGACTACAAAGTAGGACATTATCTAGAAACAGCAATGCAAGCTAACAAAAAGCAATACAACCTTAACATGGTCCAACTCAATGCTAGTCTCTCCCCTCAATGCGCTCAGTGGGGGATCTCTTAGCACACAGAGTAGAGCCTCTTCAGCCTACCCGATTGACTGCCTTGTCTTCAGGGGTTAGGATAAACACTAAAGGGTAAGAAGGTCACACTTTAGCAGGCATGTGGAGATGGAACTTTAAAAAAGAAGAGGAGAAAGTTTATACTTTCTACCTCACCATGCTCATGTGGGCCATACCTCCAGGGGAAGATGACTGAGAAATTCTCACCACGTCATCTCCCTCTACTTTTCTCTCTTCCTTATGGAGGGCATACACTTTGCAATGGATTAAACCATGTGACTCTCAAAAAATGCTTATGAGTGAAGTACACCCAGTACTTCAGAACTTAACCTTAATTGGATAGAGGAACTTCACAGAGGCAACCAAGCTAAAACAGGGTCATTATGATGGGCTCTGATCCAATGTGACTAGTGCCCTGATTTAGGCCCAGACTTATGGCCTTCTAGAGAAGGAGTTGTATGAAGACACTGGGAAAGGCCACCAGTATCCTAACAAGCCCGATAACACTAAAAGTTAGTGAGGAGCTTGCCACAAATGCTCCCTCACAGCCCACAGAGAAATCGATCCTGCGGAAACTTCGATTTTAGACTTTTCAGTCAGCAGAACTGTGAGACAATAGCTTTTGTTCTTTTTTTTTTTTTTTTAGCAATCTTATATTTTATTTATTTATTTATTTTTAATTTTTAATGTTTTTATTACATATTTTCCTCAATTACATTTCCAATGCTATCCCAAAAGTCCCCCATAGCGCCCCCCACTTCCCTACACACCCATTCCCATTCTTTTGGCCCTGGCATTCCCCTATATTGGGGCATATAAAGTTTGCAAGTCCAATGGGCCTCTCTTTCCAGTGATGGCCGACTAGGCCATCTTTCGATACATATGCAGCTAGAGACAAGAGCTCCGGGGTTCTGGTTAGTACATCATGTTGTTCCAACAATAGGGTTGCAGATCCCTTTAGCTCCTTGGGTACTTTCTCTAGCTTCTCCATTGGGAGACCTGTGATACATCCAATAGCTGACTGTGAACATCCACTCCTGTGTTTGCTGGGCCCCGGCATCGTCTCACAAGAGACAGCTATATTTGGGTCCTTTCAGCAAAATCTTGCTAGTGTATGCAATGGTGTCAGCGTTTAGAAGCTGCTTATGGGATGGATCCCTGGATACAGCAGTCTCTAAATGGTCCATCCTTTCATCACAGCTACGAACTTTGTCTCTGTAACTCCTTCCCTGGGTGTTTTGTTCCCAATTCTAAGAAGGTGCACAGTGTCCACACTTTGGTCTTCATTCTTCTTGAGTTTCATGCGTTTAGCAAATTATCCTAAGTTTTGGGCTAATATCCACTTATCAGTGAATACATATTGTGTGAGTTCTTTTGTGATTGTGTTACTTCACTCAAGATGATGCCCTCCAGGTCCATCCATTTGGCTAGGAATTTCATAAATTCATTCTTTTTAATAGCTGAGTAGTACTCCATTGTGTAAATGTACCATAATTTCTGTATCCATTCCTCTGTTGAGGGACATCTGGGTTCTTTCCAGCTTCTGGCTATTATAAATAGGGCTGCTATGAACATAGTGGAGCATGTGTCCTTTTTACCAGTTGGGACATCTTCTGGATATATGCCCAGGAGAGGTATTGCTGGATCCTCCGGTAGTACTATGTCCAATTTTCTGAGGAACCGCCAGACTGATTTCCAGAGTGGTTGTACAAGCTTGCAATCCCACCAACAATGGAGGAGTGTTCCTCTTTCTCCACATCCTCGCCAGCATCTGCTGTCACCTGAATTTTTGATCTTAGCCATTCTGACTGGTGTGAGGTGGAATCTCAGGGTTGTTTTGATTTGCATTTCCCTGATGATTAAGGATGTTGAACATTTTTTCAGGTACTTCTCTGCCATTCGGTATTCCTCAGGTGAGAATTCTTTGTTCAGTTCTGAGCCCCATTTTTAATGGGGTTATTTGACTTTCTGGAGTCCACCTTCTTGAGTTCTTTATATATATTGGATATTAGTCCCTTATCTGATTTAGGATAGGTGAAGATCCTTTCCCAATCTGTTGGTGGTTTTTTTGTCTTATTAATGGTGTCTTTAGCCTTGCAGAAGCTTTGCAGTTTCATGAGGTCCCACTTGTCAATTCTCAATCTTACAGCACAAGCCATTACTGTTCTATTCAGGAATTTTTCCCCTGTGCCCATATCTTCAAGGCTTTTCCCCACTTTCTCCTCTATAAGTTTCAGTGTCTCTGGTTTTATGTGTAGTTCCTTGATCCACTTAGACTTGACCGTAGTACAAGGAGATAGGAATGGATCGATTCGCATTCTTCTACATGTTAACAACCAGTTGTGCCAGCACCATTTGTTGAAAATGCTGTCTTTCTTCCACTGGATGTTTTTAGCTCCCTTGTCGAAGATCAAGTGACCGTAGGTGTGTGGGTTCATTTCTGGGTCTTCAATTCTATTCCATTGGTCTATTTGTCTGTCACTATACCAGTACCATGCAGTTTTTATCACAATTGCTCTGTAGTAGAGCTTTAGGTCCGGCATGGTGATTCCACCAGAGGTTCTTTTATCCTTGAGAAGAGTTTTTGCTATCCTAGGTTTTTTGTTATTCCAGATGAATTTGGAGATTGCACTTTCTAATTCGTTGAAGAATTGATTTGGAATTTTGATGGGGATTGCATTGAATCTGTAGATTGCTTTTGGCAAGATAGCCATTTTTACAATGTTGATCCTGCCAATCCATGAGCATAGGAGATCTTTCCATCTTCTGAGATCTTCTATAATTTCTTTCTTCAGAGACTTGAAGTTTTTATTATACAGATCTTTCACTTCCTTAGTTAGAGTCACGCCAAGATATTTTATATTATTTGTGACTATTGAGAAGGGTGTTGTTTCCCTAATTTCTTTCTCAGCCTGTTTATTCTTTGTGTTGAGAAAGGACATTGATTTGTTTGAGTTAATTTTATATCCAGCTACTTCACCGAAGCTGTTTATCAGGCTTAGGAGTTCTCTGGTGGAATTTTTAGGGTCACTTATATATACTATCATATCATCTGCAAAAAGTGATATTTTGACTTCATCTTTTCCAATTTGTATCCCTTTGATCTCCTTTTGTTGTCGAATTGCTCTGGCTAGGACTTCAAGTACAATGTTGAATAGGTATGGAGAAAGTGGACAGCCTTGTCTAGTCCCTGATTTTAGAGGGATTGCTTCAAGCTTCTGACCATTTACTTTGATGTTGGCTACTGGTTTGCTGTAGATTGCTTTTATCATGTTTAGGTATGGGCCTTGAATTCCTGATCTTTCCAAGACTTTTATCATGAATGGGTGTTGGATCTTGTCAAATGCTTTTTCCGCATCTAACGAGATGACCATGTGGTTTTTGTCATTGAGTTTGTTTATATACTGGATTACGTTGATGGATTTCCGTATATTGAACCATCCCTGCATCCCTGGGATGAAACCTACTTGGTCAGGATGGATGATTGTTTTGATGTGTTCTTGGATTCGGTTAGCAAGAACTTTATTGAGGATTTTTGCATCAATATTCATAAGGGATATTGGTCTGAAGTTTTCTATCTTTGTTGGGTCTTTTTGTGGTTTAGGTATCAGAGTAATTATGGCTTCATAGAATGAATTGGGTAGAGTACCTTCTGTTTCTATTTTGTGGAATAGTTTGTGAAGAACTGGGATTAGATCTTTGAAGGTCTGATAGAACTCTGCACTAAACCCGTCTGGTCCTGGGCTTTTTTTAGTTGGGAGACTATCAATGACTGCTTCTTTTTCTTTGGGGGATATAGGGCTGTTTAGATCATTAACCTGATCTTGATTCAACTTTGGTACCTGGTATCTGTCTAGGAACTTCTCCATTTCATCCAGGTTCTCCAGTTTTGTTGAGTATAGCCTTTGGTAGAAGGATCTGATGGTGTTTTGGATGTCTTCAGGATCTGTTGTTATGTCTCCTTTTTCATTTCTGATTTTGTTAATTAGGATGCTATCCCTGTGCCCTCTAGTGAGTCTGGCTAAGGGTTTATCTATCTTGTTGATTTTCTCAAAGAACCAGCTCCTTGATTGGTTGATTCTTTGAATAGTTCTTCTTGTTTCCACTTGGTTGATTTCGCCCCTGAGTTTGATTATTTCCTGCGGTCTACTCCTCTTGGGTGAATTTGCTTCCTTTTGTTCTAGTGCTTTTAGGTATGTTGTCAAGCTGCTAATGTGTGCTCTCTCTAGTTTCCTTTTGGAGGCACTCAGAGCTATGAGTTTTCCTCTTAGAAATGCTTTCATTGCGTCCCATAAGTTTGGGTATGTTGTGGCTTCATTTTCATTGAACTCTAAAAAGTCCTTAATTTCTTTCTTCATTCCTTCCTTGACCAAGGTATCATTGAAAAGAGTGTTGTTCAGTTTCCACGTGAAGGTTGGCTTTCTATTATTTATTTTGTTATTGAAGATCAGCCTTAGTCCATGGTGATCTGATAGGATGCATGGGACAATTTCAATATTTTTGTATCTGTTGAGGCCTGTTTTGTGACCAATTATGTGGTCAATTTTGGAGAAGGTACCATGAGGTGCTGAGAAGAAGGTATATCCTTTTGTTTTAGGATAGAATGTTCTGTAGATATCTGCCAGATCCATTTGATTCATAATTTCTGTTAGTTTCACTGTGTCCCTGTTTAGTTTCTGTTTCCATGATCTGTCCATTGGTGAAAGTGGTGTGTTGAAGTCTCCCACTATTATTGTATGAGGTGCAATGTGTGCTTTGAGATTTACTAAAGTTTCTTTAATGAATGTTGCTGCCTTTGTATTTGGAGCATAGATATTCAGGATTGATAGTTCCTCTTGGAGGATTTTACCTTTGATGAGTATGAAGTGTCCCTCCCTGTCTTTTTTAATACTTTGGGTTGGAAGTCAATCTTATCAGATATTAGAATGGCTACTCCAGCTTGTTTCTTCATACCATTTGCTTGGAAAATTGTTTTCCAGCCTTTCATTCTGAGGTAGTGTCTATCTTTTTCTCTGAGATGAGTTTCCTGTAAGCAGCAAAATGTTGGGTCTTTTTTGTGTAGCCAGTTTGTTAGTCTATGTCTTTTTATAGGGGAGTTGAATCCATTGATATTAAGAGATATTAAGGAAAAGTAATTGTTGTTTCCTGTTATTTTTGTTGTTAAAGTTGGCATTCTGTTCTTGTGGCTGTCTTCTTTTAGGTTTGTTGAGGGATTACCTTCTTGTTGTTTCTAGGGCGTGGTTCCTGTCCTTGTATTGGTTTTTTTCTGTTATTATCCTTTGAAGGGCTGGATTCGTGGAGAGATAATGTGTGAATTTGGTTTTGTGGTGGAATACTTTGGTTTCTCCATCTATGATAATTGAGAGTTTGGCTGGGTATAGTAGCCTGGGCTGGAGTTTGTGTTCTTTTAGTGTCTGTATAACATCTGTCCAGGATCTTCTGGCTTTCATAGTCTCTGGTGAGAAATCTGGTGTAATTCTGATAGGCTTTCCTTTATATGTTACTTGGCCTTTTTCTCTTACTGCTTTTAGTATTCTGTCTTTATTTAGAGCATTTGTTGTTCTGATTATTATGTGTCGGGAGGTATTTCTTTTCTGGTCCAGTCTATTTGGAGTTCTGTAGGCTTCTTGTATGTTCATGGGCATCTCTTTCTTTAGATTTGGGAAGTTTTCTTCTATAATTTTGTTGAAGATGTTTGCTGGTCCTTTGAGTTGAAAATCTTCATTCTCATCCACTCCTATTATCCGTAGGTTTGGTCTTCTCATTGTGTCCTGTATTTCTTGGATGTTTTGAGTTAGGATCTTTTTGCATTTTACATTTTCCTTGATTGTTGTGCAGATGTTCTCTATGGAATCTTCTGCACCTGAGATTCTCTCTTCCATCTCTTGTATTCTGTTGCTGATGATTGCATCTATGGTTCCAGATTTCTTTCCTAGGGTTTCTATCTCCAGTTGCCTCACTTTGGGTTTTCTTTATTGTGTCTACTTCCCTTTTTAGGTCTAGTATGGTTTTGTTCAATTCCATCATCTGTTTGGATGTGTTTTCCTGTTTTTCTGTAAGGACTTCTACCCGTTTGATTATGTTATCCTGTTTTTCTTTAAGGATTTGAAACTCTTTAGCAGTGTTCTCCTGCAATTCTTTAAGGGATTTTTGTGCTTCCTCTTTAATGTCTTCTACCTGTTTACCCGTGTTCCTTTGTATTTCTTTAAGTGTGTTATTAAAGTCCTTCTTGAAGTCCTCTACCATCATCATGAGATATGCTTTTAGATCCGTGTCTAGCTTTTCCGGTGTGTTGGGGTGCCCTGGACTGGGCGAAGTGGGAGTGCTGGGTTCTGATGATGGTGAGTGGTCTTGGTTTCTGTTAGTAAGATTATTATGTTTACCTTTCGCCATCTGGTAATCTCTGGGGTTAGTTGTTGTCGTTGTCACTGTTTAAAGATTGGAGCAGAAGCTGTGTTCCACTCACCAGAAGTCTTAAGATCCTGTGGCGGGGGTCGTGGGTAGCTGGCAGGTGTCAGCCGACCCTGCGCTCTAGCTACCCCGGCGCTTTTCTGACTAGAGAGGCTTGTGGCCCTACTGAGGCCGGATTTCTGCCTCCCCAACCAAAGCAGTCTCAGGTCCCGCGTTATTGGACTGGAGCAAAAGCTGTGTTCCACTCACCAGCAGTCTCAAAATCCTGTGGCGGGGGTCCTGGGTAGCTGGCAGGTGTCAGCCGACCCTGCGCTCTAGCTACCCCGGTGTTGGTCCCACAGGAAGTGGCCTGTGGTCCTACTCAGGCTGTTTTTCTGCTTCCCTAACTAATGCAGTCTCAGGTCCCGCGCGCAATTGGATTGGAGCAGAAGCTGTGTTCCACTCACCAGAAGTCTTAAGATCCTGTGGCGGGGGTCGTGGGTAGCTGGCGAGTGTCAGCCGACCCTGCGCTCTAGCTACCCGGGCGCTTTTCTGACCAGAGAGCGCTTTTGTTCTTTAAACTCTTGTTATAGAAGTGCCAGGAAACTGAGACAGTGGGATTTGTGTTAGTTAAATACACTGTTGCTGAGGTACCCCTAAATGTCTATCGCACCGGGTTTGTAAAAGTAAAGATTTTTAATGTCTGTGAAGTACACTATAATAGACAGAATCCTTAGGAAATATGTAACCCTTTCACCAACTTTGTCCCTTGAGTTCTGGTAACAAATCATACCACCATTGATCCTTTATGCCTTAGATTCAGCTAAAGAGCATTAAGACAAGACCTTCCCAGCTACAAGGAAGAAAGGGACATTCCCTGGGCCTCTGGTTTCTCCAAAAATGGAAGTCCAGTTTGTATGTTTTCCTTCCCGTTCTAATGTTCTAGAGTCCCTTAGAACATGGGGCTCCAGCAATATCAAAATACTGCACCAAGACTTCAGATGTGTTCAGCCTTGAAGGGGCACCAGAGCTAACACATTCATAACCATTTCAATGTTACTGAACCAAAGGTTAACATGGATCAACCCTTAATCAAGGCCTGGTTTGTCTCCCCTTTCTTATTTGTTAGCTGTACGTATTTTGTGATATGTTTAAGCGAAGGTTGCATTTCAATTGACACATACACAGACACACACATGATGGTTTGAATAAAAATGGTTCCCATAGGCTTCTGTGTTTGAAGACTTAGTCCAGTTGGGAGAATGGTGTATACCTGGCCTCTGCCCACTCTATGTCCGTGAAAGGTACTGTGAGGGCAACAGAAAGATGTGGGTCTCCTGCTGAGATTTAGCTGGAAAAAGAGCAGTGGTCAAGAGGAACTAAGAGAGAGAGGGATGGGAAGGCTGGTTAGAGTATATCATGTCACGGAGCTTTAAAACAGGCAGCTAAAACCCTGGTCAGAAGAAAGAGGGAGGCCATAGATAGTAACATGATGCTGGACCAAGGCTTCAAATCCGCAGTGAATTCACCCTTGTTCCATTAGACTTCATTTACAAAACACAAACTCAAAGACAAGATGATTCAGGATTCCAAGGAACAGGATTCTATATTTGCCCTGGGTGCTGTGAAGATAAAAATCAAGTTTAGGGTGTGATCACCAGCCCTGGTGAGGGTTATTAAGTGGCTGATAAGAATGACGAATTCCCAGCGACAAGGTCTTAGAAGCCAATACCAGGCCTACAGAGTGAGAATCCAGGAAGTAGAGAGGAAAGACTACAAAGACTGGTGGCTAAGGGCTGGGCAGAGCCAGAACACAGAGCTGAGCATCTCACCTGTTGGAGGCTCCTTCACCTTACTTTTTCTAAAGGGGGTAAAAAAAAGGAAAGAGACATCTGATGGAAGGTGAGGGAAGATGGCTGGGACAATGGCAAGACATGATCAGTCATTTGGAGAAAATAAAGCTTGTTGTCTGTGAGTTCAAATTAGCCGCTTGAATGCAGTCACAATGCTTTAGAGCCCGGTGCTTGGAAGTAATTAGGAGATGGATTTTGCATTTTGTCACACAATACAATTAAGAGGTAGAGTTCAGTCAACATCTGAAACCTATTAAGAGACCTCAATGGGAAAGAGCCAGGCTTGCAGTCCTGCGATGACGTAGAAGTTCTCTCATGACTCTGGTAGAATGTGACTAGACTATGCAGGCCACACATAGGTGTCAGCAGGTCTGCAAGAGGAGCCTAGCCTGCCTGTCCCCCAGTCACTCTGTAGCACTTCAATATATCATCATCCTGGCCCCTGTCACCTTTGACAGCAAATATGATTTTAGTGTCAGAGAGCTGACAGAAAGCACAACATAATTTACAGCCACGTTCAGCTGACTGAAGAACACACCGACTCGACTCCAGAGGTGTGGAATACAGACCCACACCCAAGCACAGGAATGTGTTGGCCAGCAATTACTCCCAGGGATAAGCAGTACTTCCTGTTGAGGGAAGGGACAGAGGTGAGTGAAAATATTCAGGGTGGCTGTGAATATTCAGGTATGCCTAGAAAAATCATTGCTGGTAATACATTCTACCATGATATACTGCTAGTGAGGTGTGGCTCACTGGAATGAAGCTTTACAATTTATAAAGGGAAGGAAGTACCCCACTGTCTGCCTTCAACAGTCTTTCATGTGTAACATCATGGGCTGCCTCTGGCCTTAGAAGGGACCCAGTTTGAAAAGTCCTGAATTCTTGTGATGGCTGCTTCAAGTTGGAGGGAATAGGGAAGATTCTGAGGACCAAATCTCTTATGACCAATAGCTAGAATGAACCAAAGGTGAGACGTTCAGAGATAGAAGCTGTGGAACATGCCGGAAAGCTCTGGGAACTGTGAGGAAACCTGGAGTCTGGTCTGGTTTGTCTTTAAGTTTTGTGTAACCGCCACTCTGTATTGGGCAATCAAGAAACACAGTTGATACCTGGGCTAGCCAATCTGCCGAGCTTTGAATCTTGGTTTTATCACTTCTTTTCTTTCTCTCTGCTCTGGGGCCAATCATCTGGCTCTGTAAAACCCTGGTTTTCTGTGATGTTATGGATAGGTGAAAAGTATAGAGAAGTCCAGAATGAAATGAGATCATGTGGGCAGAGGGCAAAGCACAGAGGTCAGCACACTGTAGTAGCTCAGTGGATGACAGGCCATGGAAGATACATGGGTAAATTCAGCAAGCTGAGTGAGTACCTCTCATATGCAGGTACATGGGCTCACACAGGCAAAGCTGATGGGCAGGGAGGACAGACGACACATGAAGACTCTGGAGAACGACAGATGGACAATGTGCCCTGGAATAGAAAAGACAAGGAAATAAGTTCAGACTAGGGAAGCTGTGTTGATGACTCTGTCTCTCCATCTCCAGACTAATAAAATCATTCAAGTGTACATGTGTGAATGGGAATGGGAATTTTGTATGGAAAAAGCAGTCAAGAGCAAAATCTTGCCTCTCCTGGAAACTACCAAAGGACAATTATCAAGCCTGAGAGCATAGGGTCATAGGAAAGTAAGGACCCAAACGCAGTTTGTACCATCACTAGACCTTCTGATGTGTCTATAATTACAGGTCTAACCATCAGTAGCCTTGACCTTATTGTTGAAAAGTATCTTCCTATTTGTATGTTGCCCGATAAATCTTCCATACCTGTTTATATGTCTCTGGAAGGAATAAGGAAAGAAAGAGGATTTGTTAATAAATAAAACATAAAAACAAGTTGTTCTCAAAAGATCATCCATTCTGACCTTGGCAGAACATTTATTCTAGGATATTATAGGCTTAATTGTGCCCTCAGAAATTCATACACATATTAAACTATAGTAAGCATCCTATAACATGACGACCTTTAGAGATAGGACCTTTAAAGTAATAGTTAAATTAATGGGGCCATTTAACTAGTCCCTAATTCAGTAAGACTGGCTTCCTTACACGAAGAGATTAGGATGAACACTCGCAGAGTCTAGGTGGTGTGAAGACAGAGGTTGATATTACCATTCACAATCCAAAGACAGAGACAAATCCTGGCACTTGGTGTATTGGAGTGGTGAACAGCACAGAAGCTCCCGCTCAAACAATTCAAAACTGACACTTTAGCATGACCTAGCTCATTCTTCAGCACCTCGAGTCTTGTGTTGGTCAATCTTTAATCAATAGATCATATCTGTTTGTGTGTCAGGGAGATTGCTTATTCACTGACTCATACTTCGGTGGTAGTCAATAGGGGCTAAATTCATGGAACTGCAAGAAATTGTTGATATGTGTATGCGTGTGTGTGTGTGTGTGTGTGTGTGTGTGTGTGTATGAGTGTATGTGCAAGCATGTGTCCCTGTGCATGTTGCATGGTATATGCATGTGCACATATATGCATGTATGTGTACATGTGCATATGTATATTACATGGGAGTATGTGCATGTGTGTATATTGTATGTGTATGTGCATACATGTCCACTTTAAGTTCTTAGACATGGTCTCTCAGTAAACCCGGAGCTTGCCAATTCAGCTAGGCAGGCCAGCAGCAAGTTTTGGGGTTCCACCTGTCTCCATCTTCTCAGTACTATCATTACAAGGTCATGCTACCATACTTATCATTCTAAGATGATTCCTAGGGACCAAATTTACATCCTTATGCTCACGCAGCAAACACTTTACCAACTGAGCTACTTCCCAGCAGCAGAGTGCTGTTTCAAAGAAGCGCTAAATGATGCTTACAGGACTTGCTTGGAGACCTCTCACACAGCAGATGAGAAAATTCAGGCTATAAAAGATGCAGTGAGTTCCCCAAGATCACAGCACTATCTATGGGTCAGTCCATCATACTGCAACCATCTGAACAAAGTAATGATGACACTGATTCAGGATGGTCAGTTCAGAGTCCCGCAGGACTGCCGTACCCCACTTCCAGATGCCTCTCTCTAGTCCTCCACCTTTCTTACAAAATGCACAAAACAAGACAGAAACTCAAACATGGGGTAAGATTTCTTTAAGTGAACACTGGAACCATGGCAAACCCTTGAGTTATTTCTCGTCAACCTCTCTTGTTTCTTTGCCTATCAGTCTTCTGTCTGTCACTGAGGATTTGTGTCCATAGAATATATTGCTAAGTGTAGTCATTGGATTGAACTAATAAACACATTGTCAAAGTTCAAATCAAATGCAAACTGAAATTTTGGCCCAAGTGAACACGCTACGTAATTAATTCTAATATTTCTATCTACCACTATCTTTAGACAGGCAGAACACTGGGCTTTATCTCAGAAGGGGCCATTTTATGCAAGTCCATTTAAGGTTAAAAAAATAATCTTTTTAGGATTATCAGAGGAATCCAAGTGAGAGGTGATTTCCCTCCCGTGGGCTTGAACTTGGGAAGACTTTCAACATAATGGTTGACATATAAATGACATTTATAATAATTACTTGGGGACTAATGACAGTTTAAACAATAAGAAGCCTAGTTCCAAACTTCCTTGATCAGCAGTGTTTGCTGTGACTAAGAGCCAGGTATACGGCAGGCATTGACTTTGCCTAACCTTTGACTTGTAATAAAGATGCAATAAAGTAATTGGTTAAAATAGAGACATTCCCGATAAAGAATGTTTGCTTTTGAAAGCAACTGGCAAAAAATAGGAGCACATCTGATAAATGAGTTTATGGGGAGTAGAAGGCCAGAGTTTACTAATTAGTGGGGGTTCTGGTTCCTTTGTGGATTCTCTACTTTTCCTTTTAAACAATGAAAAGGTTCTGTGTTTCTCACACAGTAACTATCACAGTGTGAGTCCCTTCAAGAAGAGGTGATGGCTAACATGTTTTCACTTGTCTTAAAATGTGTACGGCAACATAGAAAAAGTGGAATTCGACTACCCATTTCGTCACACACCTGTGGGTATTATCAGGAAGCCAGCACACTTTGACCTTTTTTTTTTTTTTTTTACAATGAAGCAGAAGACAAACGCAAGAAAGGGGGACTTTCTAAGTCCTCACTTCTCTGAATTCTATATCGTCTATACCAGAGTGTGCATGGTGGGGGGTGGGGGTGGGGGGTGTGAAATCTATGAATGTCTCAAGGAAACTTACTTCCCTAAGAATCTGTTCTGCATTGAGTTCCTTTTAACAAGAGCCAACTTTTTAATTGAAAATGTATTTCCTTACTTAAGTGTATGAAGGATGTCATTTAGTACAATTCTGAACAGGCCTTAATAAATCATATATCACAATCATAATAAGAATGACAAGAAAAGGGGGCATTGTGAATAACCACACACATTAGTCGCTCACCTTTTGTGTCCCTCCAATAACAGCTAATGGAGCTGGATGGTAGCCATGTTGACTCGAGGCACTGGATAAGATACCTCCCCATTCCCCACAAATCCCCTCTCCTTACTGTCTTCTGGGAACTGATGACCCCTCGACTGTTCTTAGCTTGCCTCAGTATCTAAAACTTCAATTCCAGTTCCCGGAGCTCCATTTTTTTTTCCTGCTGGGATAAAGCTATCTCACAGTAAAGACATTGGCACCCCCAACCAACTTGTTTTACAGCAAGTGAAGCAATCTTTAGAACCTCACTCTCACTGCAAAAGAGATGTTCTCTGTAGAACTCAGCAAAAACAGAGGGAAAATTACTATGTGTGGTATAGCTGCCCTTAGCAAATGAACCTAAAAGCAGCAAATAACAGCTTCAGCAAAGAGAAGGCCTCACCTTCCCTCATCAACCAGTGAGTACTTAGGGCACACTTTGTGGGCATGCTATTTCTGGAAGCACCAGGCCAAACTTTTTTAAAATTACTTTTTATAATTCCTTTTAAGTTTTTTTCAAATCATAGCACAATTCCATCATTTCCCTCATCAAATCTTCTATACCCCTCCTTGCTGTCTTTCAAATTCATGGCCTCTTTTTTTCATTAATTGCTAAGTGCATATATGTAGTGTCGTGTACACCTTAACCTAACCAACAACTTTCTAATTGGACTTCTGACCCACTCAACAAGAGGGAAATCAGGGCAAGATTTTAAATGCCTCATCCTTTCAAGGCAAAATAAGTAGTATACTGTCTTTCCTGAACAGTTGAAAACAGATCTTTTTATTTAAAAGACTTGCCTATAATACAAAGTAATTCCAGCTAACCAGAATCCACTTAGTTGAGTCTTCGATGGATGAATATTTCTCACCTTGAATAATTTTTTATGTACTCATTGTTATTTTAGGTCAGAAATATTTATAGTCTACTCTCTCAGCAAGCTTTAAGTCACTAAGCCACAAGTGTATGGTCACTAGCCACAAGTACATCATCACTAGGTGTGAGTACATGATTGCTAGACACAAGTATAAAGTTGTTAGCCACAGTTACTACTGTACAGTAAACAGATCCTGATCAATAGCCCTCAGATTTTACTCATTTGATAAACCACTATTCTTCTCTCTTCGTCCATGAGTTCAAGTCTTAGATTCCAAACATAAGTCCCATCATGAACCTGTGTCTTTCTATGCCTGGCTTATTTCGCATAACTCAAGTTCCCCCCTGGGTTCACTAACACTGCTTCGAAGGACAGGTTTTCTTCTCTAGACTCTCAATAGTACTCCATGTTTAAAGTTATACAGATAGAACACCTTGAACACATAGGCTGGTTCCATATCTTGCCTATTGTAAATGCTCCAGTGGATGTGGTATGCAGGTCTCATTTTTATATATTTGGTTTTACTTCTTTTGAATAGATAGTCAGCAGTGAAGTTTCTAGGCTATGTTGGCAGTACTATTTTTTTCAGCCTTTTATTTTTTATACATTTTCATTAAAATATGATTACATCATTTCCCCTTTCTATGTGCTCCCCACAGCCTCTCTGGGATCCATCCCTTCAACTTTCAGCTCTTTCCATGTACCCCTGACTCTCAAGTGGATAGCCTCTTCTTCCCCAATTATCACTGTTGTATGTGTGTGTGTCTGTGTGTATGTGTACAAATATACAAATATGACCTGCTGACCCATTTTTGTTGTTTGTGTGTATATGGTTTCAGGGCTGGACACTGTATTAGACGACCAATGGGAGCTGGTCTCTGGGAGAAGCTAATTCTCCAACCCCTCAGCAGACATCACTTGCCTGTAGCTCCTTGCTCAGGGGTGTGACCCGGTGAGGATTTTCCACTTCCTTCATTAGCTTGTCTACTGATATTGCCATTGTTCAGACCTTGCGACAATTTCTATGAGTGGATTTTCACAGCAGACTTCCTGGTTTTCTGGCTCTTATCTTTCCACACCCAGGTCCATGATGCATCCTGAGTCATAAATATGAGAGCTATGATGTAGATGTATCCACCGGGGCTGGACTTCCCACAGACTGATCTCTGCACTGAAATGGCCATATCTAATTAGAATCTTTAGTTAACTAAATATCACCCATAATTTTTATTAAAAAAATGTAGAGTTTATAATAGTTTATAATCACCATGCGCCAAGCACATTTAAGCTGTGTAACAAGTATTTGGGAGCAGAATTTATTATTCTCTCAATTTTACAGATGAAGAGTCGGGCTCAGAGGAGTCACTGCATCTGTGTCTGTGGGACTGGAGGCCTAGGCCTGAAAAGAGAACTGAATTCTGAATGTGTTTTATTGGTCAAGATTTAATTCTGGCCACAGATTAAGTCCAGCAAAGACTTAGAGGCTTGGAAAAGCTTTAAATACATCAATTGTTTGTATAAATTGGGTGACAAACCTCAGGTGTCCTAGGATGTATACTACATAGATCTCCGGGTTCTGTCTATTCCCTATATATGGCACCCAATATGATTCACAGGATCCACATCCCCCCCAACCCGTGTGACTTCCAGTGGAGCCAAAAGGAGCACTGGTAGAGTTGTCACTTGAAGGTCTACTTCTCCTGGTGAATACTAGAACCTACTTGCCATGGTTTTAACTAAGGTGCAGTATCACAACACAAGACTAATGTATTGGTTAAGAACTCACTCTGAGGGAATGGCCAGCCAATAACTGGCCCAACTTGAGAACCATCCCATGGGCAAGCATCAATCCCTGACACTAAATAATGTTATTCTGTTTTGCTTTCAGTCAGGAGCAAGCTGTCCTCCGAGAGGCTCCACCCAGCAGATGACTCAGACAGACATAGACACCCATAGCCAAACAGTAGATGGAGCTTGGGGACTCATGGAAAAATAGGAAGAAGGAGTGAGGGCTCCAAAGGGGATAGGAACTCCACAGGAAGACCAACAGAGTCAACTCACCTGAGCCCCCAGAGTTCTCATAATCTGAACTACCGTACATGGGCTGGACCTTGGCCTCCGCACACAAATGTGGCAGATGTGTAGCTTGGTCTTCATGTGGGGCCCAAACAAAAGGGGAAGGCGCTATCCCAAAAGCTGTTGCCTGTATATGGGATACTTTGTTCTAACTGGGCTACCTTGTTTGGCCTCAGTGGGAGAGGAAGTGCCTAGCTTCACAGAGACTTGAAGTGCCAGTGTAGGTGGATACCCAGGGGTGAGATACTCAGAGGATAAGGGGAGGGAGGATAGGAGAAAGATTATGGGAGGAGGTGACTGGGGTGGGGGGCAGTGAGTGGGATGTAAAGTGAGTAAGTTTTTTTTTTTTTTTTTAATAAAACCTCAGTTTGCTCCAGTCTAAGTTCTACACCTGTGTCTCCCATTTGGCCCTCACAGCAACCTCTGAGACAAAGGAAATTTAAGTGACTCAACTTTACTTGCTGATGGAGGATTTGGGCTCAAGAAGATGGACTGCAGTGTAGAAAGAAATTTTCTGTTTAAAAAATGAAAACAGACTTGATTACTGAGAGACAACCAACCTGTGGCTGATCGCCCTTGTATTGTTAAGCAGAGCAGCCTAACATATGTGTTCCCATCAAATCTGTATGTTGAAAACCCAATCCTCCCACACCCAGTGTGGTGACGTTATGAGGTTGGGCCTTTGGGAAAAGTAATTGTGATAAATCAACCTAAATCTTTACAGTTGGCATTTTAGCTAAGAGTCCATTTTTTTAAGTATAAATGTGTGCAGCTGGCCATGACCAAAAGATGAGTACACCAAAGAGGCATTCTTCTACCCAAACGTTTATTTCTATGAAGGCTACAAATAAGAATTATTGTCAACCCTTGAGGGAGCTAAAATTACAGAAATCTTGACTCGCATTTAATTCAAAGGTTTTGCGATCTTTATTAGTTCTTTGAGAATTTCACACCGTGTACTTGATCCTACCCACTCCTCCCAGCTCCTCCTAGATCCTCCTCTCCCTTCCTCACTCACACAACTTTGTGTCCTCTCCCTCTTCTCCTTCTTTCTCCTTCTCCTCTCCTCCTTCTATCTCCTTCTCCCCTTCTTCTTTTTCCTTCTTCCTCCTCTTCTTCCCCCTCCCCTCCCCTCCCTCTCTCCCTCCCTCTCCCCCTCTCTTCCTCTTCCTCCTCCTCTCTTCTTCTTCTTCTTCTTCTTCTTCTTCTTCTTCTTCTTCTTCTTCTTCTTCCTTCTTCTTCTTCTTCTTCTTCTTCCTTCTTCTTCTTCTTCTTCTTCTTCTTCTTCTTCTTCTTCTTCTTCTTCTTCTTCTTCTTCAAGTCTAACTTGTGCTGCCCGTGTATTCCTGGGTATACAGCTATCCACTGGAACTTGATTAACTTATTGGTTCACATCCTTAAAAGAAACAAAGCAAAACAAAACAAAAACCCTCCTCCTAGTAGCTATCAATTGCCAGTGGTTCCTCAGCTAAGGCGTGGGAACCACCTCCCCACTCCATGCTAAGACTTTGTCTGGCTTGAGCTTGTGCAGGCCACATGCATGCTCTCCTAGCCATTGTGAATTCATAAATGTAACTGCCTTGTTGTCTCCCATACCCACCATTTCCTTATAGCTATTCACCACCTCTGGCTCTTACAACCTTTCTCCCCCCTCTTTGCAATGATCCTGAACCCGTAGGAGGAAGGGTGTGGTGTAGGTGTCCCATTCAAGGCTGAGCACTCTACAGTTTCTATTCTCCTACTCTCTGCACCTTGACCCCTTGTGGCTCCTGTACTAATTGCCATCTATTGAAAAAAGGGGCTTGCTGATGAAGGTTAAGAGATGCACTCGTCAAAGATTTTTTAAAATAAGAGATTTAAAGGCTTATGAACCCCAGGATGTATAGTTTTAACTTTGTCATTTTCTCTATAATCATTATTTTTTTTTCAAAATGCCATTACACCAAATTACTCCTATCTTCCCCCAAATTCACAATTCATAATCAAGGATAAAGATGTGAGGCTCACACGTGCCCCCTGCATGATTCTAACTTGAGAGTCAAGTCTCTGCTTTGTTCTATATCACAGAATTACCAACTTCGTTGATACAGTTTACTAAATCGAATTGACCTCACACTGAATTACCTGGCTCTAGCATCAACTAGGGCATGAAGAGTACATTAGGAGGAGTTCTTGGCTGTAACTAGGTTACATTCACCCAGACATTATCTGGCCTCAGAAAGGAACTGTCTCAGCTGTAAAACATTTAACTCAACCATTTGAAACCATGGCCCTATGTGACTGCTAGGAGTTGGTGGGGCTTTTTAACAGCTCAGCTATTCTACTGACCTATTTATTTCTGGGGTTTGGCTCCTTTGGCAAGAAGGGAGCCTTCCTGGAAAAAAGCAGCAGCCATGAGAAGGAATGTCGTGTAACCTTCATCAGCTAATGTGCACAGGCTATCCAGAGACAGTTCATGGGAAGCAGGGCTGGTTCTTATTCCTATGCCCTTGAGTCTGAAACTGGCCTTCTAGGGATTCTCCAGGCTCTCACTGAGCCCAGGGAAAGTTTGCAGAAGTTCCCTGGAATGCAGAAATGGGTGGAGAGCTAGAGTTAAGGCTCAACTTACAGTGCAAACATCAAGACACTTGGAGTTCAAAGTGCTACCCCACCCTGGCAGTTAGTTGAGGACAGGGAGAAAAGTAGCAGATGTCAGGCCCCAAGCCTAACTAGACCAGGCTGAATTGGAGAAGGGCAGTCTGGGGGAGCCGGAGAGCATTGCATATCTTCTCTCCAGCAAAGGCTACTGTGTGCTTGGCGTGAACAGTGAGCTGACCACATATCTGAATACGGATTCAAAAAGGAGAAGTGGAGCGGGAGCAGACACACCCCTCCTCTAGCCCCAACAATGCACAGTAGGTGGATTTGAAAGAATGACTCGCCTTTAAACGTGAAGGGAGGGTGCTGAGACATTTAGACAAAATGAAAAAATTACACCAGAGCCATCACTCTGAAACTACAACCCACCCAGCCCAGAACACTACCTACTGAAAGAAGTTTCTCAGGTACACTGAGCCAGCCAGGGGCAATCCATGGACTTAGCCTCATGGAGAAGTACGCATATTACAAACACACACCCCGTAACTGGCCCTCCAAAGGACTCTATCATCCCTTTTCATTTTAATGCATACAGGAACCACAGTGTTCAAATTCGCCATTTCTCTGGGACTGATAGATCCCCACGAGAGAGAGCCTGTGTTCAAAATGCACAGATCTCCATGTTTCCTCCAAACGTTTGTTTCCCCGTTGCTCCCTCCTTCAGGAGCCATCGAATGTGTTTATCTCTTTCAACCTAAGACAAGCCAGGCACAATTAATTTATTAGGAGTCCTTGACTGATTGATTCGGGAAAGTTAATTTCATGGAAATAGGCTTGACCTCTGCGGCCCAACTATTGGCAGCCTGATCCTGAAGAAGCTGGAGTGCGTACTCTCTACCAACCAGCTGAATGCAGACTGTCCGATAGTTTCCTTGCATCCCGGGCCTTTGAAGATGAGCCGATCCGATCATTATCTTCCTCTCCCTTAGTCCTCCCAGCTTTCCAAGTCCTTGAAGGGAACAAAGAGCCTAGGAACTCACTCGGTTGGTAGCTGAACCTGTGGACATCAGTGTTTTGGCATGTGAGAATTTAGATGAGGGGCCAAGGCTCTGGCTCAGTCAGGTAAGTGACTGCCAAACAAGCAATCAGACCTGAGTTCAAATCCCCAGGATGCTTGTAAGAAAGCCAGTTATTGGGACCTGTACTTGTAATCAAGCACAGCTGGATCACTGGCGCTCGCTGGCCAGCCAGTCTAGCTGAAGAGGTCAAGGCCAGAGTAGTGAGAGATCCTATCTGAAAAAATAAGCGAATGGATAAGTAATTAGCAAACAAACAAGGTGAGTGGCACCCTGAGAAACGACATCAGACGTTGGACTCTGACCTCCATACACACAGGCACCTCCACCACATGCAAACACACACGTCACACCCACAAGAAAATTTAGACAATAGAATAAGCAATCATAAGAGAAGAGATGGTGCACTTTCCAGCGCTGTGTTCTCTGATCCTGGGATGGTTTCAGAAGGAAGGGTGTAAAGGCTCCTGAGGATTCCGGATTTGGAGAATGGATACAGAACCAAGGACAAGGTCTCCAAAGCTGGCCAGCAAACAGGGGACTCAAAAGCAACTGACAGACAGCAAACATCCTCTGGAGCGCTTATCATGGATCTTCTGATTCATCAAAGATCCAGCCATTGGAGATAAGGCTTCAAAAGGAATTTTAGATTGTTTTGCTGTTTAACATGAAATCAGAGAGACAAGGTGTGTTTTTATGTCTTCCTCCTCGCTACTATAAATTAACAGGTACCCTTCTCTCAAAACATCTGAGGCTTTTGTTATAGAGCCAAAATTGATCAAAGGTTACAACAATCTAAAAACAAAAGAAAGGGAGAGAGAATTCTCTGGTTGCCCAGTTGCTAAGCAACCCTGTCTGTCCTGATCACTGCGTCCGAGGGCCTTTGCCTTCACTCGCCGATATTCGCGCTCCGTCTATGATATATACCAGCAGCATGTTTATTCTTCTGTAAATGTCCAGCAAATAAAAAGCAATGAAGCCCTTTCACTGAAATTATTCATGTGCTAAAACCTTTTATCCACATCACTGGTGTGACTGACAATATCCTACCAGCAAGCTTTCCAAATTAGTTCATGTTCTGGTATTGTACTCCTGGGCCTTCTTTCGTTAATAAAAGAAAAGAGAGCTACAACAGTTTTATTTAAGCTTTCTATAGTCTAGCATTATGGCTCCTCAATACTGATGATTAAGATGTCATGTCTATTACAGGCACTTTTTTTCCCTTCTCCTAGTTGCTGTCAACTTTCTAGGAAAAAAAAATCACACCTTTGGAATGATTTCCCCCAGTTAGAACCTTTTGGCTTGCCTTAGAGCTAATCTACAGAAGAGCATGTGAGTGGTTGCTGTACATTCTGGAACCTTCCTGTAAATCCACATGCAATATTGCTATGACTTGCCCTGGGAACAGAAGAAGACAACTCCTTTGGGCTCTTGACCCACATCCATCCTCTGCTTCCATGTGACCATACTCCCAGCCCCCTCCACCCACCAGGTGACCATAGCAAGGAGTGCATTCAATGTATCTAGTTTTAGCTACAAGAACCCTTTGCAGGCTATCCACCTAGCGCTCACATGACCACAGAGACCCAGAAACTTCCTTAGTTTTCTCTTCTCCACTTGCCTCATAGGATATCACTGGAACCCCACTCCTTGGAAGATTTGTTTATGAGCCTGAATCCCAGGGCTTGGCCCCCTCAAGTGAGAGACACAAGTCTCTTCCTCTGCTCTGATTTTCAGACTGTAGGAGGAGTTTGAAGAAAGAAGGACCAACCCTTTTGCCATAGACCAAACGTCTTCTCTTCTTTCTCTCTAACTTCTCCCCTGCTTCAACTCAGAAGATCCTACTTCCATTTCTGGAGGAATAGAGGAAAGGGGGACACTCTGCTAAACCAGAACCTAAACCTTTGGGAGCTTAAATCAAAGGAGATTTAGTATGGAACAAGAAAGCAATGAATAGAATTAAGAAATTTAAGGAATGCCAATGGCCTTCAACAAAAATTATTGGACTACCTATGTGCTGGGTCCCTGGAGCTACACAAGACAAATATATTAAGTATACATAATATAAATGACAATATCTTTACATTTACTACGCCTTTGGGTAAGACGGAACTCCAAGTGAATGCCTATCCAAGTGTCTCTGTAGAGCAGGTCAAAGTCTTTCTTATCTTGCTGTCAGCTTGTAATAGCTATTAAGTCTTCTGAAACTGGCTCCTAATTGATTGTTCCAGTCAGGGCTGAAATAGCAAAGTTCAAAGCTTACCTCCAAGAGCCCTAAGCTAGAAGAGGGACCTGCTAACTTGCATAATGGAGACTTGTGGGGGTTTCAGGCACAGCTAGATCCAGGACAACCAGTGACGAGTTGTTTCGGCTCCATTTCTCCATTTGTCAGTTCTTCCTGTCTAGTCTGCCTACTGTATGGTGCAAGACTGTTGCACGTTACTCTAAGTTCATGACCCCTTCCTAAATAATCTGAGTAGAAACAGATAGGAGTAGACACATCCCTGACTGAAAAGCTGCCAGGTTCTCATTGGCTTAGCCTGAGGCAAACTCCGTTGTACCCACCAGGCCAGAGATGTGGATGTCTGAATAAAAAAAGACTAGGTACTGCTCAAGGACTTCTGTGTCCAAATGAGAAGGGATGTTCTGAGCAACTAACAATAGTGCCCAGCCTACAAACCCCTCTACTATCCCTATACCCCAGTACACCAAGAGCTGGTATTCTAAAGCTCTGATAAAACTCCATGTCCTTCTGACATGCAGTATCTATTGACTGTTCACTGAGTATTACCATGGTCCCAGCCCTTAGTGGGTTTTGAAAATAGTTGTGACCAAGTAAATAATCCTTGTTTAGGGGTGCTCACCTTTATTCCAGGCACTCCTTCCGAGCCCCACCTCTGCCTGTGTCTTCAGTTCCATTTCCTCCCCTGCTCTACCAATCAGCAGTTCCATCCTCAGAACCCCCCCCCCCGCCATGCCTGTCTTCAGTTCTTTTCATGCAGTACCATGTGACATCATCAGGTTTTCACTTCTCACCCATCTCATCCTTTGCAACCAAGTCAAGCATCTCTTCACTGTGGAGCTGCCTCAGATTGCCTATCTGAAGCAGTTGCTCCTTCCTCTGCATAACTCCTGCAGCTCTGAGCATCTTATCCAGACTTCACACACCTTCCAACAGGTCCAGTGTTCTGGTTACTGGCATGCCTGCATTCTTGAAAGAATTAGAAATTCCTGGATATCATCATGTCTTTTTTAGCCCATACCCCTACCCCAAGCAGATAGCAAGTGTTCACTAACTATTAAATGAAACAGGGAAGGCTTTAATAAAATGTTTATAGGTATCTTAGTGGCTTGTGTCTGCCAGTGAGCCCTCGTTTTGACCCCTGGCCCTGATTGTTGGGCAATGCACACACATAATTAAAATACATCTCTGAGCATCTCTGCTGGAGCAAACGTAAGGACCATCATCAGCATCTCCTCTTGCAAGCATTGCTATCTCATAACTGGGCACTGGAACAATAGGATGGAACATGGGGCAAGGCTTCTACTGTTCTCCCAGAATTTCCATGAATATCCAAAGCAGAAGGGAAAGTACTCAAATACTGAGCATTCCACTGTGAGCTGAGAGGCACTGTTTCAAACAACAGCCTTCCCACCTTCAGTCCTATAGAAAGAAGCATTGCCCTAGCTGAAGAGGTAGCCTCTGAGATGACAGGCTCTGAGATGACAGGCTTTCTAAATTATTCAGGAAGCAAGGAAAAATCACACACTTCGCCTCATCAGACTTCCTTAGGAGAGTCTGAGACATCTGCAGGAAGTGGGAATGTCTTCACATAACAATGGTGTGGAAACAACCTCTGGAAAATCTTTAGAAAACAAGTCATTTCCCCATCACCTCTCTCGTCCTCTGCATCCCGGCCCTCTTGGGAAGCGGGACACATTTGAAGATCTAGCTTCCTTCAACACATGAGAGGCCCATCTGAACATGATCTTCCTCACCGCCAGCACTTACATAGAAATGTACAAGTTTCAGGAGCTCCGACATGAGTTACTTTTCTAATTCCCAAGGGAAATATTACATACTCTAGGTGAGACAGTCAGTTTAGCACAGAGCCCTCCGAAATAATAGTGGGACTAACTTCTGGATCAGAGGATGTTCTGGTTACTAGAATATACATCCATGTCCGGGGTGGGGGAATCTTTTGGGACTGAGTCCATGTGGCCAGTCTAGAAACACAGATAGGGTATGGGTCTGTGTACACTGATTGAGAAACAGTTGTCTTTTTTAAAAATTTAAATTTTTATTAGCTTACAAAGTAGCAGGTTTCTTTGTGCCTTTTTCATAAACCTTAGATTTATTCGACCTCTTATTTGACCTTAGATTTATTTATCCTCTTTTCCCCAAGTCTCCATTCCCTTGTTTCCACTTAGACATTTCCATCTCTAGGATTCGTCCTTCACTTTTGTACCACAAGGCTTCTACCATCCTCCTCGGGCATATGTTTACCTCTATGACTCCTTCAACCAACACTGAAGACAAAGTGACACTTGCATAGCCAGGATCAGTGGCCTATGCAGCTACAAACCATCTCTAAGAAGCATCTGTTTTGTTCTAGGCACAGGACTTGCCTCTTATTCTCTCCAGTCCTGAGAAGTAAGATCTCTTTATCTATCTTTCATGGACGACAAAATGGATAGTCAAAGAGGTTAAGCAACATTCCCAGAAGCTCTTGGGAAGGAAGTAGTAGAACCTCCAACATTTATTTAATCATGAAAACTGTACTTTAAAGTACATGCTCTCCCCACCTCCCCCAAACACAGAGCATACTGTGATCACAGAGAAATGCCCTTCAGACAGCTCTACTTCCTCCCTGTAAGCATCTCTTAACCTTGCATGGCTATCTGAAGATGGTTGTCTTTCAGACAATACCATTTACTTGGAAGTAACAGGGCACACACATTACAGAGTGACAAAGGGCTTGAGAAGGTGGGACGTGATTGAGGAAGAAGACTGATGGAAAGAGTGAGACTTGGCCAAAAATGATATTACAGAATGGGACCATGATATCTGGAGGTTTATACGGTGTGTGTGTGTGTGTGTGTGTGTGTGTGTGTGTGTGTGTGTAAAGTGGGATACAGTAGAAGGGTGTGCTGGAAGATGCTTGTGCAAGGAGTTTCCACTGGCTCAAGTTTGCCTTGGATGGCTTTCTTTCCAATAATCAACCTTTAGAAAACTTGAATCTCTGACTTCTATTTGCTGTTTCTCCTTCAAAATGGATTTCATAATGCCCACTTAGGAATAAATGGGATCTTCTTACTCAATGGGACACTATGACAAGTGTCCCCAAAGAAATCTTAGGATGCTTTCAGTCATCATACCCATACACGACCCTTTGCACATCATTGTTACATGGCATTAACCATTTTTCCATCTCTTTCATTGAAAAAAAAAAAACTTTCAACCATAGAGAATTGTCATTAATTTGAGGCAAGAACTAGTTTTTCTACATTTTGATGTTTCCAGTGTATGATTAAAAGGAGCAATTTCCAAATAGGCGTCTTTGAACCTCACATGTAATGTTGAGTGGTTTTGCTAGATAGTTTTCAGATGTGCTGTTCATGTTATTTGATGAGAGCTGATGGTGGTGTTAATTTGTTATTGAATCCTACAGAATGTCAAGTTCTCTTTCTGATGAATAGATATCTGCATGCTAAGGGGAGGCCTCCAGTACATCTGTGACTCAGGCAGACTTTTTCTGCAAGGCATTCTGGGATGCATTTCTTTTTACAGGCATCTACTTACTTTTTGTTTTCTTAAGTGTTATTTTTGTTTGTTTGTTTGTTTGTTTGTTTTAGTCAACTACTATATAGTCTCCTTCAGAGTGAGGTATGAATTTTTTTCTAAAGCTGGAGGCTGAATTATCTTGGTTAAAAACTGATTCATGGATGAGGAGATGGCTCAGTAGATAAAGAGCTTGCTATGCAAGCATGAGTCTCAATTCCCAGAACCTGTGTAAAATTTGGGTGGATAGTATATCTGTTTTCCAGTGGTGAGAAGGGAGGTGGAACCAGGAGCATCCCCTGTGGCTTATGGCCTAGCCTGATGCAGTCATCAGCAAACAACAAAGACAGCTTTCCAAACAAGGTGGCAAGTGAGGACCAGCACCCGAGGTTCTCTGATTGCACACACACACACACATACACACACACACACACATACACACACAAACACACATATACACACATACACACACATACATGTCACAGACCCTTTGGGCCCCTTTGTCTGCGTGGAACGGGTCTCTAGTCTCGGGTGGGCAAAAGCGTCGGATGAATTGACAGACAGATGTACACAGGAGAGGTTGTGTAGAATCTGAATGTAATTTGTCAAATCGAGCATCAAACTTTTTATACAAAAGACATTAAGGAAGTTGGGTGACACACTTGCAAGGTACAAAGAGGTTACTGGATTTTTACATAAAACAGAGGAATGTAAACACAGAAGATCTAACGGGAACCACCTGGGATAGAATTTATTGTTAACAACTGGGATCAACAAGGGCTCTACCTAAGATTCACTTAATCTTAGAAGCCAGGGTCAAAGGCTTCGTGCCCTTGCCATAGTTTTTATTTTAGTCTATTGTATAGTCCACCTTCCCCTTAGGCCATTGTAAATATGTGTGTATGGGTGTAACTCCACTATAGTTCTAAGTATCTATTCTGGTTTCTCCTTCGGTCTAAAACTTCCTTTTTCCTTAGTGATGGTAAATTCCTGTGTAAGGGAGTGACTTAGCTTTTATTCAGTGATAGTGTAGTACCAGAGGCTATTCTAAATGTCAGTGAATAGCAACATTCTTATTAAATTTTAAGCCTATGGTCTTGCTCAAGGACGATCTAAGACTGTTAAAACACTGGCAAAAGGCTTTAGCTATGTTAAAATTTAATCTTAAAAGACACTTATAATAAGATAATACTAAAAGAGAACATGTAGATCCATACACTAGACTAATGTAAGAATGGAAAATTAATGTATGGGTTAGAGAGAACGCCAGACTCCAAGAGCGAGTTTCTGTGAAACTCTTTTGCCTCGTGAGTAGCTTTTAAGCCTCAGCCTGTCAAGCTGACTTGACTGGAGCACATACACACACATACACTCACATACACACACATACACACATACATACACACACATACACACACATATACACACATACACACACACACACACAAACACACACATACACACATATACACACACATACACACACACATACACACACACACACACACACACTGTACATAGAGTTTTCTGGAGTATTGTATCAGGTAACTAGCTTGACTAGAAAAGGAGAGTCCTTTAATTGTATGATGACTTGTGTATATCTCACAGCCATTGTGAGGACTGACACTGCAATTGGAAAGCCATTCTGACCCTAAGAAGTTGGCGAGCATAGAGGGCCTTGTCTGTGAAGTAACTTTGAATGTCATTGACAGTCAAGATGTTAGTAAACCAAGAATCATACAGACTGCAGAAAATGTGGAACATAGATGGAGCAGAGAGAAGACATCCTCAAGGAGGCAGAGGAAGATGGATAGGGAAATGGCTAAGACAATATATATATATATATATATATATATATATATATATATATATAGCCTATTGTGTTAGGGCAGTGATTCTCAGCCTTCCTAATGCTATGGCCCTTTAATGCAGTTCCTCATGCTGTGGTGACCCCAACCACAAAATTATTTCATTGCTACTTCATAACTGCACTTTTGCATTATGAATTGTAAGGTAAATATCTGTTATAAAGAATATTTGATATATGATCCCCCAAAGGGGTCACAACCCACAAGCTGAGAACCAGAGTCGGGTGGGGGTAAGGGGGTGTCAATCGAAGCCAGTTGTGTTCCTTGATGTCTAGGAGCTCAGCAAGAGCAGAACAAAAGATGCCTAGGCTTATTCACATGGGGACATTTGTAAGATGTTTCCATGGAGGGATGGGGTTGAAGCCCATGAATAAGGCATGAATACAGGAGAAAGAATTAGAAGAAGAAAGAGATGAGCAAGGTTCTCAGGAAGTTTGGTTATAAGAGAGAGCAAAGAAGGTGGTAGGTGATGGAATCATGAATGTACGGGGGTTTGTCTCAGTTTTAAATAATAATCTCAGCATGAAAATGAACTTCTACCCACTCCCCTCAAAACTATGTAGTCCTTTCATAGATTTTCCTTCAGGAAAATTCCCAGATTAAAACTATAAAACCCAGAACTGCCTCTTTGGCATCACCAAACAGCAAGCCATTGTGGTTTGTGGACCAATTGCATAATGATGCTTGAGATACCTCTTCTTTTTTTTTCAATTATTTATTAGATATTTTCTTCATTTACATTTCAAATGCTATTCTGAAAGTCCCCTATACCCTTCCCCCAACCCCCTGACCTGGTCCCCTACTCACCCACTCCCACTTCTTGGCTCTGGTGTTCCCCTGTACTTAGGCATATAAAGTTTGCAAGACCAAGAGGCCTCTCCTCCCACTGATGGCCGACTAGGCCATCTTCTGCTACCTATGCAGCTAGAAACACGAGCTCCGGGGTACTGGTTAGTTCATATTCTTGTTACACCTATAGGGTTGCAGACCCCTTCAACTACTTGGGTACTTTCTCTAGCTCCTCCATTGGGGGCCCTGTGTTCCATCCAATAGCTGACTGTGAGCATCCACTTCTGTATTTGCCAGGCACTGGCATAGCCTCACAAGAGACAGATATATCAGGATCCTTTCAGCAAAATCTTGCTGGCATGTGCAATAATGTCTGCATTTGGTGGCTGATTATGGGATGAATCCCTGGGTGGGGCAGTCTCTGGATGGTCCATCCTTTCATCTTAGCTCCAAACTTTGTCTCTGTAACTCCTTCCATGGATATTTTGTTCCCTATTCTAAGGAGGGATGAAATATCCACGCATTGGTCTTCCTTCTTCTTGATTTTCTTGTGTTTTGCAAATTGTATCTTGGGTATTCTAGGTTTCTGGGAAATATCCACTTATCAGTGAGTGTATATCAAGTGACTTCTTTTGTGGTTGGGTTACCTCACTCAGGATATCCTCCAGATACATCCATTTGCCTAAGAATTTCATAAATTCATTTTTTTAATAGCTGAGTATTACTCCATTGTGTAAATGTACCACATTTTCTGTATCCATTCCTGTTGAGGGAGAGACACCTCTTCTAAGAAGCACAGGGAACTCTCCATGGGAAATGGAGGGTCCAATCCCCTTGTATTGGTCTGAGTGATAAAGAAGAAATGTATATTTCACATAAGCACACACATACACATAATTCGGGTTGGCTAGAATGATCATACACTGGGAAGTCCCTGCAAGTTGCACAAACAAAAAGACAGCTCCTCTGTCCAAGAAACTCGAAGCTGGGGGACTAATGGTTTAACCTCAGTCCAAAATTGAAGCTCCTTGAATGTGTGCTGGTATGAATTTCATTTGAGGGCTAGGGAAACAGGAACCTGATATCTGTAAGAACTGTGTCAGCAAAGAGGAGTGTGCTCAAGAAACAAGCTTGCAAGCATGTGGGCTTTGTCTCCTACTATGTGTTGTTGTATCTGGACTCCAGGCTATGGAAGCTGCTGCCCACGTGCAGGGAGGGACTCCCAGCCTCAGTTTGCTTGCCTCTAGCAACAGCCTCACAGACATAATTAGGAACATGCTTGACTTCTTTCCTAGCATTCCTCAACTAGGTTGAGTTGACAGTTAAGATTAACACTTTCACCCCTGCTTCCAAAAGTACCAGGATTTATATGGCCTCTATCTGGTGAAATCTGAAAACTGACCTCAGGCCTATTACACCATATATCTTTTATTTCTTGGTGGCATAAACTGTACAGTAGATTTTAGATGGTACTTTACACCAAATAGTTTATGTCTGTTCATGTGCACGTATGGTGTGTGTGTTGATGTGTGTGCATGTCAATATGGAGGGCAAAAATTCAAGCTCTCATTCTGCGGGTGCCAATAGCTTAAAGCTCACCACGTAGGTCAGGCCACATTGACCAACAGCCCTCCCTGTTTTCACCTCCTCAGCTTTATGTGAACACATATGTAACACCATGACTGGCCTTTTTTATGTAGGTCCTTGAACTCAAACTCAGGTCTTCATGTTTGCAAAACTGAGCTGCAACCCCAGCCCTATGCTGACCATTTAATTGGCATATTTGTTACTAGACCCCCATCTCTCTAAGGTAGGATGGGACCCTTCTGTGGAACAGATATGTTGCTTTAGTTCTTCTGTCTCTTGATGACACTGGCTTCTTCCTGGATTCAGAGAGAATTTGGGTTTGAAACACAGATGGTTTGTTTTCTTTCTTTCTTTCTTTCTTTCTTTCTTTCTTTCTAACTTCCTTCCTTCCTACCTTTCTCTCTCTCTCTCTCTCTCTCTCTCTCTCTCTCTCTCTCTCTCTCTCTCTCTCTCTCTTCCCAGTTTTCCTTATTTTATTAAACTATACTAATATTCTTTCAAGGACAAACATACAGCCAAGGATGCTACAGTGAGGGAATGTTATTTTTATGAAAGAGACATCACAAGGTGTTCTCTTCAGTGATGCTAATCATCATTCTGGGAAGCCAGGAAATATTCAGCCCCTAAAGCTGCCACAAACGCAGCAAACCCCCATTTGAATCCTTTTAAGATTACACTCGTGAAGGTGAGATTGCTTACAAAGCTGCCTATGTATCACCAAGACTCATTGCAAGCCCATGGATCCCTCAACCTTCCTGCAGCAAGCTTCTTCATCATCATTTCTAATGGTGTCCCTTCAGTTTTCCACCGTCTGTAATCTGGAAGTTCCACTTTACCATGATCATGACCATGACTATGTCTGTGTCCATGTCCAGCAGTCATATCTCACAGCAATCTGACCTCCCAGGACACTCAATATCGATGGTTTCATTTTCTACACCAGCACTATATTAATCCTTTATAGAGAAGACTTAACACACATAATATAAACCCATGCCCTCCTATGCCTAGATTGGAGTATTTGTCTGCAGTATATACCACGGTGTGTGACTGACAAGTTTTATTGTGTTCTAGTGGGATGACAGAAAGGAGAAAGCCCTCTTTTCCTCAAGAACCTCAGAGATTTTAAATTACCGAGCATGTTCCCTCTGGGGAAGCTCTGTGCCTCCTGAGCTATAAATGTTGAGTCCTGCAGGAATCCATCTCAGTGCTGAAGGACAGCTAATGATGTTTCAGTTTTGTGCTGACTTTGACCTGGGAGAAGAGTTTGAACTTTTAGGCCTATCAAAAATGAGAAGCTTGAGGGGGTCACAAGTCCCTTCTGGTTGGCACCACCACCGGGTCACCTTGCCCGCAGAGTCGGCAGACACCCCCAAGGTCCCTAGAGGAATCTCCATGCGATCTTAGGACCACCGGTGAGTGGAACACAACTTCGGTTCCATTCCAATCGTGTGGGACTTGAGACAGCATTAAGGAAGCAGAAAACCGGGCCTGATCAGGGTCACAAATCCCTTCTGGTCGGCGCCAGCACCTGGTCACCTTGGACACGGAGTTGGCAGACAGACCCAAGGTCTCTAGAGGACAGCTTCTGAGGCAGACCCCGTTTTGGGCTTCAGACATCCAGCACCTTCCCTGCCAGAGGGCATTGCTGGAGCACCTGGGGGAGGCATCTTGGTTCCTGGATCCCTCCGAGACTAGTCTGCGCAGGTGAGAGTATAGACTACAGAAGCTAACAGCTTCTGGAACAGGCCGAAGTGACACAGCTTCTAGGTCAGGCCAAGTTTCAGGCCTTCATCTTCTGCCAGGAGGCAGGTCCGAATGCCAGATATCTGTGCACCTTCCCTGAAAGAGGAGAGCTTGCCTGCAGAGAGGGCTCTGACCACTGAAACTCAGGAGAGAGCTAGTCTCCCAGGTCTGCTGATAGAGGCTAACAGAATCACCTGAGGAACAAGCTCTAACCAGAGACAACTATAACAACTAACTCCAGAGATTACCAGATGGAAAAAGGCAAATGTAAGAATCTTACTAACAGAAACCAAGACCACTCACCATCACCAGAACGCAGCGCTCCCACCTCACCCAGTCCTGGGCACCCCAACACAACCGAAAAGCTAGACCCAAATTTAAAAGCATATCTCATGATGATGGTAGAGGACATCAAGAAGGACTTTAATAACTCACTTGAAGAAATACAGGAGAACACTGCTAAAGAGTTACAAGTCCTTAAAGAAAAACAGGAAAACACATCCAAACAGGTGATAGAAATGAACAAAACCATACTAGACCTAAAAAGGGAAGTAGACACAATAAAGAAAACCCAAAGTGAGGCAACACTGGAGATAGAAACCCTAGGAAAGAAATCTGGAACCATAGATGCAATCATCAGCAACAGAATACAAGAGATGGAAGAGAGAATCTCAGGTGCAGAAGATTCCATAGAGAACATCGGCACAACAATCAAAGAAAATGCAAAATGCAAAAAGATCCTAACTCAAAACATCCAGGAAATCCAGGACACAATGAGGAGACCAAACCTACGGATAATAGGAGTAGATGAGAATGAAGATTTTCAACTTAAAGGATCAGCAAATATCTTCAACAAAATTATAGAAGAAAACTTCCCAAACCTAAAGAAAGAGATGCCCATGAACATACAAGGAGCCTCCAGAACCCCAAATAGATTGGACCAGAAAAGAAATCCCTCCCCACACATAATAATCAGAGCAACAAGTACACTAAATAAAGATATAATATTAAAAGCAGTAAAGGAAAAAGGTCAAGTAACATATAAAGGCAGGCCTATCAGAATGACATCAGACTTTTCACCAAAGACTATGAAAGCCAGAAGATCCTGGACAGATGTTATACAGACACTAATAGAACACAAATGCCAGCCCAGGCTACTATTCCCAGCCAAACTTTCAATTACCATAGATGGAGAAACCAAAGTATTCCACCACAAAACCAAATTCACACATTATCTTACCACAAATCCAGTCCTTCAAAGGATAATAAGAGAAAAAAACCAATACAAGGATGGAAACCACACCCTAGAAAAAGAAAGAAAGTAATCCTTAAACAAACGTAAAAGAAGACAGCCACAAGAACAGAATGCCAACTCTAACAACAAAAATAAAAGGAAGCAACAATTACTTTTCCTTAATATCTCTTAATAACAATGGACTCAATTCCCCAATAAAAAGACATAGACTAACAGACTGGCTACACAAACAGGACCCAACATTTTGCTGCTTACAGGAAACCCATCTCAGAGAAATAGACAGACACTTCATCAGAATGAAAGGCTGGAAAACAATTTCTAAACAAATGGTCTGAAGAAAGAAGCTGGAGTAGCCATTCTAATATTGAATAAAACTAAGTTCCAACCCAAAGTTATCAAAAAAGACAAGGAGGGACACTTCATATACATCAAAGGTAAAATCTTCCAAGAAGAACTCTCAATTCTGAATATCTATGCTCCAAATGCAAGGGCAGCCACATTCATTTAAGAAACTTTAGTAAAACTCAAAGCACATATTGCACCTCACACAATAATAGTGGGAGACTTCAACACACCATTTTCCTCAATGGACAGATTGTGGAAACAGAAACTAAACAGGGACACAGTGAAACTAACAGAAGTGATGAAACAAATGGATTTAACAGATATCTACAGTACATTTTATCCTAAAACAAAAGGATATACATTCTTCTCAGCACCTCATGGTACCTTCTCCAAAACTGACCATATAATTGATCATAAAACAGGCCTAAACAGATAAAAAAAAATATTGAAATTGCCCCATGCATCCTATCAGATCACCATGGACTAAGGCTGTTCTTCAATAACAACATAAATAATAGAAAGCCAACATTCACCTGGAAACTGAACAACACTCTTCTCAATGATACCTTGGTCAAGGAAGGAATAAAGAAAGAAATTAAAGACTTTTTAGAGTTTAATGAAAATGAAGCCACAACATACCCAAATTTATGGGACACATTGAATGCATTTCTAAGAGGAAAACTCATAGCTCTGAGTGCCTCCAAAAAGAAACTAGAGAAAGCACACACTAGCAGCTTGGCAACACACCTAAAAGCTCTAGAACAAAAGGAAGGAAATTCACCCAAAAGGAGTAGACTACAGGAAATGATCAAACTCAGGGGCAAAATTAACCAAGTGGAAAGAAGAAGAACTATTCAAAGAATCAACCAAATGAGGAGCTGGTTCTTTGAGAAAATCAACATGATGAGGGCACAGGGACAGCATCCTAATTAACAAAATCAGAAAGGAAAAGGAAGAGATAACAACAGATCCTGAAGAAATCCAAAACACCATCAGATCCTTCTACAAAAGGCTATACTCAACAAAAGTAGAAAACCTGGATAAAATGGACAAATTTCTAGACAGATACCAGGTACCAAAGTTAAATCAGGGTCAGGTTAATGATCTAAACAGTACTATATCCCCTAAAGAAATAGAAGCAGTCATTAATAGTCTCCCAACTAAAAAAAGCCCAGGACCAGATGGGTTTAGTGCAGAGTTCTAGCAGACCTTCAAAGAAGATCTAATTCCAGTTCTTCACAAACTATTCCACAAAATAGAAGCAGAAGGTACTCCATCCAATTAATTCTATGAAGCCACAAATACTCTGATACCTAAACCACAGAAAGACCGAACAAAGATTGAGAACTTCAGACCAATTTCCCTTATGAATATCAATGCAAAAATACTCAATAAAATTCTTGCTAACCAAATCCAAGAACACATCAAAACAATCATCCATCCTGACCAAGTAGGTTTCATTCCAGGGATGGAGGGATGGTTTAATATACGGAAATTCATCAACGTAATCTACTATATAAAGAAACTCAAAGACAAAAAACACATGATCATCTCATTAGATGCAGAGAAAGCATTTGACAAAATCCAACACCCATTCTTGATAAAAGTCTTGGATAGATATTCAAGGCCCATACCTAAACATGATAAAAGCAATCTACAGCAAACCAGTAGCCAACAGCAAAGTAAATGGTGAGAAGCTTGAAGCAATCCCACTAAAATCAGGGAGTAGACAAGGCTGTCCACTTTCTCCCTACCTATTCAACATAGTACTTGAATTTCTAGCCAGAGCAATTGACAACAAAAGGAGATCAAGGGGATACAAATTGGAAAGGAAGAAGTCAAAATATCATTTTTTGCAGATGATATGATAGTATATATAAGTGACCCTAAAAATTCCACCAGAGAACTCCTAAACCTGATAAGCAGCTTCAGTGAAGTAGCTGTATATAAAATTAACTCAAACAAGTCAATGGCCTTTCTCTATAAAAAGAATAGACAGGCTGAGAACAACACCCTTCTCAATAGTCACAAATAATATAAAATACCTTGACGTGACTCTAACTAAGGAAGTGAAAGATCTGTATGATAAGAACTTCAAATCTCTGAAGAAAGAAATTAAAGAAGATCACAGAAGATGGAAATATCTTCCATGCTCATGGATTGGCAGGATCAATATAGTAAAAATGGCTATCTTGCCAAAAGCAATCTACAGATTCAATGCAATCCCCATCAAAATTCCAACTCAATTCTTCAACGAATTAGAAAGGGCAATCTGCAAATTCATCTGGAATAACAAAAAACCTAGGATAGCAAAAACTCTTCTCAAGGATAAAAGAACCTCTGGTGGAATCACCATTCCTGAACTAAAGCTGTACTACAGAGCAATTGTGATAAAAACTGCATGGTACTGGTATAGTGACAGACAAGTAGACCAATGGAATAGAATTGAAGACCCAGAAATGAACCCACACACCTACGGTCACTTGATCTTTGACAAGGGAGCTAAAACCATCCAGTGGAAAAAAGACAGCGTTTTCAACAAATGGTGCTGGTACAACTGGTGATTATCATGTAGAAGAATCCGAATTGATCCACTCCTATCCCCTTGTACTAAGGTCAAATCTAAGTGGATCAAGGAACTCCACATAAAACCAGAGACAGTGAAACTTATAGAGGAGAAAGTGGGAGAAAGCCTCGAAGATATGGGCACAGGGGAAAAATTCCTGAATAGAACAGCAATGGCTTGTACTGTAAGATCAAGAATCAACAAATAGGACCTCATAAAATTGCAAAGCTTCTGTAAGGCAAAAGACACCATCAATAAGACAAAAGGCCACCAACAGATTGGGAAGGGATCTTTGCCTACCCTAAATCAGATAGGGTACTAATATCCAATATACATAAAGAACTCAAGAAGGTGGACTCCAGAAAATCAAATAACCCCATTAAAAAATGGGGCTCAGAGTTAAAAAAAGAATTCTCACCTGAGGAATACCGAATGGCTGAGAAGCACCTGAAAAAATGTTCAGCATCCTTAATCATCAGGGAAATGCAAATCAAAACAACCCTGAGATTCCATCTCAGACCAGTCAGAATGGCTAAGATCAAAAATTCAGGTGACAGCAGATGCTGGCGAGGATGTGGAGAAAGAGGAACACTCCTCCATTGTTAGTAGGATTGTAAGCTTGTACAACCACTCTGGAAATCAGTCTGGCGGTTCCTCAGAAAATTGGACATAGTACTACCAGAGGATCCCACAATACCTCTCCTGGGCATATATCCAGAAGATGTTCCAACTGGTAACAAAGACACATGCTCCACTATGTTCATAGCAGCCTTATTTATAATAGCCAGAAGCTGGAAAGAACCCAGATGCCCCTCAACAGAGGAATGGATACAAAAAAATGTGGTACATTTACACAATGGAGTACTACTCAGATATTAAAAAGAATGAATTTATGAAATTCCTAGGCAAATGGTTGGACCTGGAGGGCATCATCCTGAGTGAGGTAATCCAATCACAAAAGAACTCAAATGATATGTACTCACTGATAAGTGGATATTAGCCCAGAAACTTAGTATACACGAGATATAAGATACAATTTGCAAAACACATGAAACTGAAGAAGAATGAAGACCAAAGTGTGGACACTGTGCCCCTTCTTAGAATTGGGAACAAAATACCCATGGAAGGAGTTACAGAGACAAAGTTTAGAGAGCTGACACAAAAGGATGAACCATGTAGAGACTGCCATATCCAGGGATCCATCCTATAATCAGCCTACAAATGATGACACCACTGCATACACTAGCAATATTTTGCTGAAAGGACCCTGATATAGCTATCTCTTGTGAGACTATGCCGAGGCCTAGCAAACACATAAGTGGATGCTCACAGTCGGCTATTGGATGGATCACAGGGCCCCCAATGGATGAGCTAGAGAAAGTACCCAAGGAGCTGAAGGGGTCTGCAACCCTATAGGTGGAACAACAATATGAACTAACCAGTACCCACTGAGCTCGTGACTCTAGCTGCATATGTATCAGAAGATGGCCTAGTCGGCCATCACTGGGAGCAGAGGCCCATTGGTCTTGCAAAGTTTATATGCCTCAGTATTGGGGAACGCCAGGGCCAAGAAGTGGGAGTGGGTGGGGAAGGGAGTGGTGGGGAGGGCATGGGGGACTTTCCGGATAGCATTTGAAATTTGAAATGTATATAAAGAAAATATCTAATTTAAAAAAAATTTAAAAAATGAGAACCTTTTCTGTGTCCTGATCATAATGAGGCAGAAGGGCTGCCCAAGCAAATCTTCATGAGTCATATATATGAAGGCATGAATAGTTGCTTATGGTCACTATGGAAACAGCCCCCAAAGTCTCCACCTGTGGTGAGCACTTGAGGAAAGCCCTCCTGTCTTCCCCAAAGGAGAGATGCCCCCAAACTTGCCAGTTTTTATAAGCCTGCCCCAGCACTCAAAAGCCCTTTGTCCTTAGTTTGACTGACTCCGTACCTTGTCACCTCCATTATGGTCAGGACCGATTTTCAGCCACCCTGGCAATCTCAATGATGATTTACATTTCTTTTCTAACTCGAGCTCTCGATGGCCAAATTGCTACTGTCCCCTACCACCATCTCAGGCCCATTGAGAAAGCTTGAAGCACAGAATCTTAGTTTCTGTGGCACCTGGCAGACATACCTTCTCAAAGCACCTCCCTCTCCAAGGCCACATCCATTTCTTAGATCTTTGTTTAAAGATTTCGGATGAATTAAAGGGAAGGGTGACTGGGTAAAGTGACATCGCTCATGTCCTTTGGGCTATTGCCTCCTCTGCTTTGTTGCCCTTTCTGTCCTAGAGCTTCATGCTCTGCTCAGTCATTGTGACTGTCTGTCACCATCACACTAATTGAAACAGAATTCCTTAAGGTCATATCTCAAGTGCTTTATCTAACCGAGCTGCCCACATTTTTCTACATCATTTGACACATTTGACAATTCCCTCCCACTCTCATGTCACCCAACAACCCCCATACCCACTCCCATGCTTCTTTGAAATTCTCTCCTTCTGATTTCTGTAGATTTCTCTGAAATCCTTCTACTACCTCTGTCTTATTCAGCCTAAGCTCTTCACACCTCTCCTCTTATACATCCTCTGAAACATATGTAGAGCCACACTATGGTCCTCCCTTCAGATCCAATCTTCTGTTTCTTGAATATCATTATCACCTCTCATTCTCCTGGGATCTGGGGATCTCTGAGCCCTTCCTCTTCTCAACCCCAAGATCCAACCCATCTCCAGATGCCACTGATCCATTCTCCAAAATATCCCCCAGACTTCCCCCATCACCAGTCCATCCTCTCATTTCTAGCCCTTCTGCCCATCAAGAAGAATGGACTTCCTAAGCATACTCACTGAGTTTCAACAAGAGACTCTCACTTCCCATGTGTAACTAAAGTTTCTGCTCTATTCTTTGAAACCTTAAACATCCTAGCCCCATCAGCTACATTTTCTCCCAAATTAGAGTATGAACTCTTTGCTGCAGTCAGATTCTACTTGTTAGGTTTCTACCACAACAGTTTTCCTTGCCCTGATGACCCACAGACTGGCATTGATTCTCTCCTCCTTGGAAGCTCTATTCCAGCTTTCCACATCCATTCCAGGCTCCTCATCAAGTGTTCTTCCTTCCTTCCTTCCTTCCTTCCTTCCTTCCTTCCTTCCTTCCTTCCTTCCTTCCTTCCTTCCTTCCTCTCTCTCTCTCTCTCTCTCTCTCTCTCTCTCTCTCTCTCTCTCTCTCTCTCTCTCTCTCTCTCACTCTTCTTCCTTTCTTTCTTTTATTGTGGTAATTAATTAGTGACATCTGGCCACTGCTATTTTAGATCTAATTCTTCTTGATTTCATTTTCTATTAAAACATAGTGGTAATTATTTTCTGATGGATATAACTATTTCTGTAATATAAATGACTTATTTTGACAATATCACCAAACTAGATATTATAAATGCCGGAGAAGGGATTTTAAGATTGATCTTGATAGTCTGTACAAGTGGTGAGCTTGGTGGTAGAAAAGGGGATTTAAGTATGACAATGCCCTTTGACCTAAGCTTCAGCTTTGGTTGTGATTTTGTTTTGTTTGATTTGTTTTACATTGATTTTTCCTGGAGACAATACCATACTATGTGGTGGCCCAGGCTATACTCAAACTCTTGCCTTAACCTCCTGATTATCACAACTGTAAGTGTGGGCCAAAATACCTGGTTCATTTTCCATCCTTTAATATAACTGATTAATGGGGTGTCCTAACCTTAAGAAACAGAACTGATAGAATGAACATATATTTATTTACATATTAAAAGTGACTGTATTAGAGTGGCTTAAAGGCTGTGATTCAATAACAGCTGTCTCCTGATGGAAAGGTTGCTAATTCAGTCCATGAGACTGCATGTCTTAGCAGTCCCAATCTGGTGTTAGCATCCAAAAGGATTCCTACAGAGTGTCTGGTCTTCTGTCCACATTGGCATCTGAAAGAAGTAAGTTCTAATTCTAAGGAGTGCCTCAGCAGCAGAGTAGATGAACTTAGTAGTGATAATGAGGTCAGTAGGCAAAAATCAAAAGTTTTCTTTTTTATGGAAGCCTATATACAGGCTTCCATCAAGACTTATGATCCAGGTTTAGGGTGGGCCTTCCTGCCTCAAATGATCCGATCAAAAACAATTCCTCACAAGCATGCCCAGATATTTGGGTTGATTCCAATCGTAGTCAGGTTGAAAACCATGATTAGTCATCACATGAAAGGTTGATTTTTTCCAATTAAAGCTCTGTAGACAATAGGGGTGTAACCATTTCTTCCAATCCGAATGGAAATTCTAGAACCTTCTATATTCTTGAAGGCCAAAATAGTTATGATATAGGATAGATTTATTAACAGCCATGTGACACAGTTGGAAATCTGCAATGAAAAGACAATAAATCCACACCTGAAAACTTTCCAATAGATTTTTCAATCAGCTCTTGATTCGGCTTGTGAAGAAAAACAAATTACAAACCGTGTATTACTCAACCAAAGCAGTCATGGGATGGAACAAAGGTGATCCTCAGAAGTCAATGGAAAACTGCACAAAAGTCTATGAGCGAGTGCGCTCACACACACACACAAGCATACACACATGCACACACACACACATACACACTAAAACTAAATGAACTGAACTCTCAAATAAGAAAATTAATAAGATAATCCCAAGAAAGGAGAGAAAAGAAGTACAATTTCTACAAATTAATAAGATCAAAATCCATCATTCATGGAGAAGCACATTTGGCAAATTTCACTAAAAAATCAGCTGAACACATGGTTCCTCGGAAAGGCAGAAGGATAAAATTTCAGAGCCTGGATTTCAGTTGCAAAGCAAGTAACTGTGGGGTCTTGGCAAGCTCCTTAAATTCTCTCAGCACAGGCTTGCCATGTGCAAAATGTAGATAACAAAATAAGCTTGCCTCATACGCTGCTGTCAGCATTAGACAATGTGCGATATTCAAAGGATATAGCACAGTGCCTGGCTCACAGAACAAACAATAAACAATGATCATTATACCATCACTCTAACACCCTGGGCGTAAACAGAGCAGTAGATCCCAGTCTGGGATTTGTGTTGGAATTAACTGCGGTGATTTTGACAATTCTACTGGCTGACTCTTTTCATTGTAAGGGGCAGTCTGATTTTTCTCATCAGAGGAATCATTTCTGGAATTCTCTGAACTAAATTGTTAATACAACGATCCTTCCCGGGTGCATCTGAGAGCAGTGTTATCTGTTTCTGCAACTTCCCTAGACAGTTCTTTGATATATGCCTCTACAAGGTTTATAGCTTTCCCAATGTCTAACACTAAACAACTTTTCAATATTTTCTTTCGTTTTTTTTTCCTTTTTTATTTCTTAGGAATAAGAGTCCATACCTAACAGTTAAAATAGCAAAATGTTTTAAGTTACCCCATCCCACAACAAACAACAAAAAGCACTGCACTTAGTGTGGGCCAAGGACTTGGTATACATGGTTTACTTAAGAAGTGTCCTTAGGGAAAAGAGTAGGAAAGTGAGAGATGAAGGTGACAGGTGTTATCTTTTTGTCTAAGCTCCGCCCCACAGTTGCCTGGTAACAGCCAGGCATGCCTGACTCACTGTAAAAGGGGCTGATCGCCCCCCTCTGCTTGCTCCTGCTCTCTTGCCTTCTTGCTCTTGCTCTGTCCTTTCTACCCTTCTCCCTCTCTCCCCATTGCCCTCCCCCATCTCTCTCCACGTTCTCATGGTCAGCCTCCACTTTTCTCTTCTCTTCTCTTCTCTTCTCTTCTCTTCTCTTCTCTTCTCTTCTCTTCTCTTCTCTTCTCTTCTCTTCTCTTCTCTTCTCTTCTCTTCTCCTCTCTCTTCTCCTCTCCCCTCCCCTCCTATCCCCTCCCCTCCCCTCCTCTCTCCTTCCCTCCCCTTCTCTCTCTCTCTCTCTCTCTCTCTCTCTCTCTCTCTCTCTCTCTCTCTCTCTCTCTCCCCCCCCCCTTTCTCTTTCTCTACTATCCTCTCAACTCCCCTCTCCATGCCCTGAATAAACTCTGTTCTATACTGTCTTGTGGCTGGTTCCTGAGGGGGAATGGATGCCTCAGTGTGGGTCCGCAGAGGCACGCCCTTCCCCCACACTTGACTTCATCTCCACCAAACATATTCCCTCTCTCCTTATCTTTTTATAAACACAACAACAGGACCTGTGAGTTATTTCAATAATGGGGTTGCCACTGTGGAAACTTGGAAACTTGGAGCTCAGTACCTTTAAGGATGTAGGGTGCTGTGGAGAATATACCTCACAGTTGTGTTTACTGAGGCATGAGGAGGCTGGGTCCCTAGACGCAGTTCCCTTCCAGCCTGGGTTGAGGAGGGCTCTTTAGAAAGTCAATATAGCAACAGAGAAAGCCCACAATCACTCTTGCCTGCAGGGGAGAGCTGTTAACATGTAGGTGAATAATTGTGCCAAATGGGTATGAATTTCCACTGGGAAAGACAGTATTGTCAACCCAGCACTCACATTTTGAGTGAATATTTCCAGGCCTCCAGGTTTAAAATGAGTGAGAGATGAGGTGCAATACTTAGAAAATTCTTTCTCGCATTTGTTCTATTCGAGATTGTTTTTAATTTTTTTAAATATAAATTTATAAATTTTTATAATTCATAATATATACAATATATTTTGATCATATTTCCCTTCGCCCCAATCCTCTCCACCATCCTACCAACTTGGCTTCATATTCTTTATCTCACCTGAAAAAAGAGAGTTAAAAGAAAGTAACAAAATCCCCAAAAAGTCAGAGACAAACAAAAGAAAATAAATGAGACAAAAAGTACACAAACACACACACACAGAGAGAGAGAGAGAGAGAGAGAGAGAGAGAGAGAGAGGATCCATTTTGTGTCCCAGCAGATATCAATTATAAATATCTTCCTGATTAGGGGTAAGACTTTGCAATCACTTCCTTTCTCAAAGCTGGGATTTTGTCTGTTTTGAACCTGTGGTCTGGTGTGCTGTCTCAGTCCCTTTGAGTTTATATGTGCATCAGTCATGCTGTGTCTAGAAGACATGGTTCCTTGGGCATCAACCACAACCTCTGGCTCTTACAATCATTCTGTCTCCTCTTCTGCACAAATAGATCCATGAAATTTATGGGAGGCGTTTGTTAAGGGCATCCCATTTATGGCTGGGTACTCCAAAGTTTCTTACTCTCTGGACATGGTTCAATTGTTCTCTGTGTTAATTCCCATCTAGTAGGATAGGATCCTTGTGTGTGTGTGTGTGTGTGTGTGTGTGTGTGTGTGTGTGGTATGCACGTGGGCACATGTGTGTGATTATGGTTAAATGATGCAATGATCTGTGGTTATGGCAACATCACTAGGAGTCATTTTATTGTTTTGTTCCTTAAGCAGAATTGTAGTAGCAGGTTTTCCCCCAGGCCTGTGATCTATCTAGTCTCAGGTTCTTGGCCACTTAATAGTGCCATGAGTGGGTTCCATCTTATAAAGCAAGTCTTAAATTCAATTTTAAGTGTGATTTGTTGCTCCCATAACTATGTGCCACTATTACACCAATATATCTTGTGGGCAGGTCTCTATTGTAGGTCACAGTGTTTATAGCTAGGTGAAATAGATAATTAATTTTTCCTCTGGTAGTCTGCAAAGTACCTTCCATCACTGTAAATGCTAGTCAGTAGGGATGAAGCTTCTAGCTGGACACCAGTCCAATTTCTCCCTGTCTGATGGCCTAAGTAACTTGAGTGTCTTCAGCAATAAGGGAGGTTACAGAAAGTAAACAATAGCCCATGCCTTCTGATATTTGGACATTAACTAAAGAAAATAGCATCCTAATGTGCTCAGTCTTATCTAGATTGTTTGTTATTCAGATATCCTAATCCCTATGAAGTTCTTAATAAAGATGAAAATATTGGTGGCTTTCAATAAAAGGAATCAGCATTTCATACAGTGTTCTTCATGGTATATATGCTGCTAATTGTCCCCCATTTGAGTTTCTCCATACCAAAAACCTTCCTTTGCTTTTCTTGATGGCGGGATGTTTCTGATTGGCAAGTGCACAGACTCAGGATGATATCACTCATACCTGACCCTCTGTAGTGTGGAGATGTGATTCTCTGAGGTCTTCAAAACCATTTGCTTCCAACTGAAATTATGGTTTTTATGCAACTCTGATGCCTGTTCTTGGTTGTCAACTTGACTGTATCTATGACAAACTTAAACCCAAATGGGGCTGGGCACACTATGAGGGATATTTTTTTTCTTAGACACACTTTTAATCCAGATCTTTTGATGTGGGAAAAGTTCTCTCTCTCTCTCTCTCTCTCTCTCTCTCTCCCTCCCTCTCCATTTCCATTACCCTGTCCCTCCCTGTCTCTCCTCTCCCTCTTCTGCCCTCTCTATGCTTGCTTTTGCTTTCACTAGTAAGTCCATATCTTCCATTGCAACTTCCTCCTTCAGTGTATACTGAAGAGCAGCTGAGACATTCAGCCTGATAGACTAAAGCACTTAGACCATCCATTGGTAGCCATTGTTGAACTAGTTAGACATGGCCTGTAAGTCACTCTACTAAATCCTCTTTAGCAAGATAATAGATAGATAGATAGATAGATAGATAGATAGACAGATAGATGATAGATAGATAGACAGACAGACAGACAGATAGATGATAGATAGATAGATAGATAGATAGACAGACAGACAGATAGACAGATGACAAATGTAGTTAGATGATACATAGATGATAGATGATACATAGATTCATTCTATGAATTCTGTTCTTCTAGAGAATCTTGACTAATACAATTTCTAACAAAAATAACATTTACACATTAAATCTTTCACAAGTCTATCATCAACTTTGTTTTATGGTTTCTTGACAAGAGAAACAAAGTCTAGATGTCATCATTTTAGAATTCAAATACTAAGGCTTAAAGAGGTAAAGCAAATTATAGGAAGTGGCAAAAGAGCTTTTTCCTAATCATCCCCCACTTGCTCAGATTGCTGTTTCCCTTGATAAGAATAGAGTGTAGGTCAGACTCTGATGCCAAATCCACAGCTCATCACAGGGTCAATGTGCTTTCTCATCATCACCCAAGAGATTCAGGCCTGTATTGTTACTTTTTAAAATAAAGGCACAAAAACTTCTTTCTTTTTCACCCTAGAAAACTAGATGCTTTCAGTTGCTTAACCCCACCACCATGATACGTTGATGCCTTCATGGTGAGAATAAAAGGTGTGAACATTCATCTTACAAAGAACACAACACAATGGTGTGAATGAATCTCACAGCTGAGCTCGTGGAACTGTATGATGTCATGTTCCAACATGGGAACAACTCAAAGTTCTGTTAGACATCAATATAGTCTCTCTCTCTCTCTCTCTCTCTCTCTCTCTCTCTCTCTCTCTCTCTCTCTCTGTCTCTCTCTTTCTCTGTCTCTGTCTCTGTCTCTCTCTCTCTCTGTGTTTGTGTGTGTGTTTGATGCATGTAACTTCAATGAACATGTGCATGGAGGCCAGAGGGTAGACTCAAGTGTTGTGTCTCAAGGTCTCAGGTGTCATCTGTTTTGTTTTACAGGCAGGGTATTTTCATTGACATCGAATTAAGATGATAATGCTAGACTGTCTGGCCAGGAACCCCAAGAATCTGCCCGTTTCTATTTCTTCAGCTCTGGAATTACAAGTGTGGGCCACCAAACCCAGATTTTTTTTTTTACTTAATATCCAGGGATGAAACTCAGATCCTCCCTGAGCAGAGTTCTCAAACAACAACAGCAACAACAACAGAAGAAAAACAAAAACAAAAAAATCAAGCGAACAAACAAAAAACAGTGGCTAAGAAATATCTTGGAAAATGTTCACCATCCCTAGAAATCACAGAAATGCAAATTGAAACAACTTTGAGGTTTTTCTCTTGCCTGGTAGAATGGCAAAGACCAACGAAAGAACCAACAAGAAATGCTGAAGAGGATCTGGGGGAAAGGATTTCTCATTCACTGTTGCTGGGGTTGCAAACTGGTCCATCCTCTGTGGCGAGTTCTCAAAAGGCTAAACATAAATCTACTATATGATCCAGTTACAGACCTACTTGGTACTTCACATCATACTCTACAGATAACTGTTCCTCCATATTCATTGCTGTTCTAGTCACAATAGCTAAGAAACGGAAACAACCTAAATGCCCTTCAACTGATTAGTGTATAATGAAAACGTCGTATATATACTCAATAGAATACTGTTCAGCTGTAAAGAAAAGTGAGATCACGACATTTGTAGGTAAATGGATGGAACAATCAAACATTGGCTTTTCTCTCTCATCTGAGGTTCCTGGCTCTAACTCTCCAGATATACTGGAGTAACCACAAAAAACAAAACAGGAAACATTAAGAAAAAAATGGACCATTGCTGATGTGGGGATGGCGGGGAGGTGCAATAGGGAGGGGAGTGGTAGGGTACAAGTGATCCTACAGGGAAAATGAAAAAACTTGGAAGATCTAATCATGGAGAGATGAGGAGAGATTTTAAAGAAGGAGGGAGAAGGGTTAAATAATGGTAAGAATGTTTGGAAAATGTCATGAGAAACAATACTTTAACTTTCTTCATAGAAATACCTATAACTCACATAGGTGGGTATATAAATAAACATATACGGTTTAAATGAGAATCTCCTATCTGGGTTGACAATGCTCCCTTCAAGAGCCAAAGACCACCTAACAAAAACCACAACACCAGACAGGAAGCCCTCTTTTGAGTTATTGGTCAGGGCTGCTCCAAGACTCTCAAACTATTATTACAGAGTATTGCTGATCAATTGGGATTGGCTAATCTATCAGGGGCTCATCCTTGGAGAAGAGTTTCTCTCTCTCTCTCTCTCTCTCTCTCTCTCTCTCTCTCTCTCTCTCTCTCTCTCTCTCTCAGCAGCCACTGATTACCTGTAGCTCTTCATCTATGGGTGGAGCCTCATGCAACTTTTCTCATATCAACTGGTATTGTCACTATGATATTCTGTCTTGGTTAGGCAACTGTATTGCTGAGATTTCATAGATGCAACTTGCTTATCATTCCTACAAGAAACTAACACCATGCACCCTGGCTCTTAGAATCTTTCTGCCCTCTCTTTTCCCTGGAGCCATGGGTGGAGGGGTTGCATTACAGATGTGCCAGTTAGGGATGGACAACCCATATTCACTTAGTCTCTGAATTTTGACCAATTGTGAATCTCAGTCACGGTTTCCATCTGCTGAAAATGAAGGTTCTTTGATGAGAAGTGAGAGCTACATTTCTCTATCCATATAAGGATTAGTAGATAGAATCCACTTGGAACTTAGATTGGCTTAGGACAATGGCAATAGCAGATTCTCATTTAGGGTCTATGACCTCTCTCCAGCCACATGTAGTTGACTGGATTTACAGTAGTAGGCATGAATTCCCGCCCATTGAAAACATGTAGTTGGCAAGTCTACAGTGCCAGGCATTAATTCTCTCCCACTGATAATATGTAGTTAGCTGGATTTACAGTACCAGGCATGAATTCCCTCCCATTGAGTGGACTTTACATCCATTTAGGCAGCGGTTACTGACTCTCAAGATAGAAGTGCCACAATGGTAGCACTTAACATCTTATGAGGCTGGTTATTTTTGTGGTTCAGTCAGGTATTTGAGGGTTCAGCATTACAGCCACGTAGAAGTTTTCATTACTTTTATCCTTTGGCAGCTTGTATATATAGTACCTTTGGATAAAAGCTTGTCTTCATGGAGAAGGCTTTCAGGTCATTTCCAACTAAATTCATCTACGCAGTGGTTCTCAACCTGTGGGAAGAAACTCCTTTGGGGTTCAAATGACCCTTTCACAGGGGGTCACCTAAGACCATTGAAAAGCACAAATATTTGCATTCCAATTCATAACAGTCGCAAAATTACAGTTATGAGGTAGAAACAAAAATAATTTTAGATTGGAGGGCACCACAACATGAAGAACTGCATTAGAGTCACAGCATTAGGAAGGTCACGAACCATTGTTCTAAGCCGTATATATGAAAGAATAGGATCTTATCTTCAAGTTTCAGGAAGCAACTACAGGCAGTGGCAGTGCCTTATATTCTTTTAGGAGTCTCTTGGTCCCCCTGGACGAACAATTTGAACTAACACTAACACTAACACTAACACCACTAGCACTAACACACTAACACTGGGTTTTTGTTAGATACTCTACAGGTCTTAGACAAAGGATTATCATCCCATTCGATGTAACTCTACTAATTCTCTCTCTCTCTCTCTCTCTCTCTCTCTCTCTCTCTCTCTCTCTCTCTCTCTCTCTGTGTGTGTGTGTGTGTGTGTGTGTGTGTGTGTGTTTAAATTTATATGATTGTAAATTTATGTTTCCCTGAGGCTTTTCTAAACATCCTTAGTCTTACTTATCTCTCCTGGCTCCCTGTACCTTTATATCACCGTTAAAGTTCCCCATTTTCCCCCTTTCTCCCTGTCCTACCCCTTTGCTACAGCCCCCATCCTACAGCACTTCCCAAGGTTCTAATCCACTTTCCTTGCTTCAGTGGTTACTGCAGGCTTTATGTTCGAGTCCAAATATTCAGACCTAGGGTCCACAAATAAGATAGAACATGTGGCACTTGTATTTCTGGGTCTGGGTTAGGTCACACAGTATAATATTTTCTAGTTTCATCCACCTAACTGCAAATTTAATTATTTCATTTTTCTTTATAGTTAAAAAGAATTCATTGTGTACATGTGCTACATTTTCAAAAAAAAAAAAAAAAAAAACATTCATTAATTGAAGGCCATTTAGGTTGTTTCTGTTGTCTAGCTATTGTGAAGATGGCTGAGAAGTACCTGTGGAGTAGGCTGTTGAGTCCTTTGCCTATTTGCTAAGGTGTGGAGTAGCTGGTTTGTATGGTAGACTCACATTTAGCTTTTCCTCGGATTAATGGCCACGGAGGCTGTGCCACTTCGCAATCCCACCAATGGTAAATGAGTGTTCCCTTTCCCACACACCCTTCCTGGGAATTTGCTGCCAGTTGTATCCTTTGACCCTTCTCAGAGTTCACATTTAGTAAGGCAAGCAAACAAACAAAACCAGGGCAATTTCTGTGACTGGTATATCAGATAGTCTGCCCACGGCACAGCTTAGCCCATTCCCAATAGTGGATGGAAGGCTAACCACCCCCAGCTCTGTAGGAAAGGCCTATCTTGAATCACATTACATCTTGTGTTTAAGCATGAGTACAAGAGATTTTCTTCTGGCTGCTCAATGCTGCCTGGAAGAAAATATGATTCAGTGCTCACTTCTGTTTAAAGAAATATTCTTCGCTCGTTGGGACATTAGGCTTGATGTTATCACTGCTAGGTTTCCAGGCAGCTGGGCACACTTCACGACGTTCGTCAGTGAACTGGAAGGCCTGGACTGGTCTCAGAATCTTATCCACAGAGCAGCCAACAGGAAGATCATTTATAGTGACCTGGCAAGGATGCTTTTATCATCAATAATAAAGAGGCCCCTGAAAGAGATTCCTCCACCAGCCTTTAACACTCCATAATCCTGAGCAATGGTACACTTGGGATCTGATACCAAGGGAATGTTCATAGGTTCCACTTCTCCTTGTTTCTTGGGTGTATTAATCAATGCCAGATGTCAGAAGTCAGAATCCACAGAAAGTCCAATCACTTGACAGTTGAGTCTCTTAATGTCTTCTTCCCTATCACTGAAAACAATGATCTCTGTGGAGCACACAAGAATAAAATCAAGAAGGGAAAAGAAAAACAACCTATTTTCCTCTGCATTCACTTAGGCCGATCTCTCAGAATTGTCCATCTGGCACAACAGCTGTGGCTTTGAAGTTGGGGGCAGGATGCCCAAATTTTGCATTTCCTGAAAACATCTTGCTATCAGCAGGGTCGAGCTGCAGGTCTCTGAGACAAGAAGGCAGGAAGATGACTACCAGTTGTATTCCTGATCTTAGCCATTCTGAATGGCATAAGATAAAATCCTAAAGAAGTTTTAATTTGCCCTTCTCTAATTACTAAGAATTCTGAACACTTTCTAAGGTATTTCTTAGCCATTTTGTTTCTTTTTTTAAATTCTATGGGTTCAACTTTTTCATATAATATATACTAATCATATTTTCTCCTCCCCTAGTCCTCTCCCAGAACCTTTCATATTCTTACCTTCCTCTCTCTCCCTCCTCCCCCTCCCCCCTCCCTCTCTTTCTCATCCCTCTTGCTCTCCCTCTCCCTATCTTCAGGTCAGCAGCCCTGGATTTGCCTATGACCAGGTTATCCAGAGAGGGTAAATGACTTAGACAATGCCAGCCCACTAGCCAGGATCCTAATACAATCCCTGACCCTCCTTACTTCATAACTGACTCTCCCTCTCCCCCCCCCACCTTTGTGGCCTGGCCTAGGCAGGAAAGGGTTAACCAGTAGCCACCTTTCCACCAGACAGCTGTTGCTCCCCTCCCAGAAGGAACCCTGCTCCTGGATTCATGACCAAGCCAATCCTAATTCTTCCACATTAGGTCAAGCAATTTGGTACCTGCGACCTTTGTTTGCACAAAGGTCTGGTCCACAGGAAAGCTCCTGCAGCAGCATCCAAGCCTGCCACTGATGCTCTCTGACCTCCTCATCATCTGAGAGCAGCGTGGGAGTCATCAAGCAGACAAGAAAATGGAGCAGGGTAGGGAGCAGAGGGGGAAGACATTAACAGTTTCTATTTTTTACTATGAAAAGAGATTTTTTTTGACACATTAAGTAAAAGAATCTTAATACATTAGCACATGTGGGGGGGGGGGTAGGAGGGAGAGAAAGAAAGAAAAAAGAAAACAGCTTTCCTAAAGCAACTCCTTACTGCTCCAAGGTGCCTTTTGGTAAGATAGATGGCTTAGTTTTTACCCTGGCTTTTCTCTCCCCTGAGCATGTCAAAAACAGATTTCTTTTTTCTATTCAAACAACCAAAACATGGCTCAAGGGGATTTCAAGCTACACGACAAATGTAGATGAGTGTGTGCGCATACACACTCCACTACATATCCCTACATACTCTGCTCTCTGGAACACACTGCTGTTGCCACTTCAGAAGAGGGTGCTCCTCTGCTACTAGGTAAGTATACAAATGAGGATGCTTGCCCACCTTTCATTGTGTGGACATTGGATGTAAATCCAAGCAAATTTATTTGTTTGTTTGTTTGTGTGTGTGTTCTTCTCTCATACAATACATCCTAACCACGTACACGTCCCCTCTCCCCTGGATCCACTCTCTGCCTCCATTTCCCTTCAGAAAAGAGCATGCCTCTCGGGGATAGCAACCAAACACAGAATAACAAGTTAAAGTCAAAAAAAGTCACAAACCATAGTATCAAGGCTTGGTGAGGCAACCCAGTAAGAGGAAGAGGGTCCAAGAGCAAGCAAATGAGTCAAGCACATCTTTAACCTACTACTTGGAAGACAGGCAGGCAGATCTCTGAGTTCAAGACCAGCCTGGTCTACAAAGTGATTTCTGAAAGTCATTTTTTTTAAACATCCCAATCACTGACCCCTACACACACACTCCGGTCCTCTCTTCAAAGAATCCCTCCCCTCTCTTTCCCCTCCCCCCCCCTCTCCTTCTCTTCTGAGAGGGTGGACTCCCCACTGGGTATCCTTCCACCCTGGAACTTCAAGTCTCTGCAGTGTAGGCGCACGCTCTCTGACTGAGGCCAGGCAAGACAGCCCTGTTGGGGAGTGGATTCCTCAGACAGGCAACAGCTTTAAGAACAACCCCAGTTGTTGGAGACCCAATGAAGATTGAGCTGCACAACTGCCACATATGTGCCAGGGGCCTTGGTCCAGCCTGTGTGTGCTCTTTGGTTGGTGGATCAGTCTCTGAGAGCTCCCAAGGGTCCGTGTTAGTTCACTCTGTTGGTCTCCCTTTGGAGTTCCTGTTCCCTTCTGGCTTTTGATCTAAAAGTCATTTTTTTAAAAAGCAGTAGTGGTTCAACCAGAACAGGTTGGACTAAGCCATTCAGCTTTATAAATTTATTAACTATTTATATATATTCTTTCTTCCATTCGATCTTTGTCTTGTTTGTAGTCACTTGATTTTATAAAATCCAACTTGAATAAACTTAAAAGTGTCTGGAAAGTTAAACTGAAGGGTAAACTCTGTGACTTTTCTGACCAAAGCTATGACTTTACTTTTAAAAAAAATCTACATTGCCTATGACCAAGTAATCACACTCTATGTATGAAAAGACTTTCAGGAACAAGTCATACGAGTGTGTAAATGTTTATATACAGGAAATTTATAGCAGCAAAGTAAAACAGAACAATATCTAATAACAATATCTAATAACAAAATATCTTTTCTGAGCAATGATATACTTCTATAAAAAATAATAATAATAAGCCTGTGAAAGTGATAATGTTAACATAGAAAAATGTCAAGTAGAAACTAGATGCTAACATAGGATGTGAGGGATGCGTGTGTCACAGAAACGCTCATCAAGAAAAGCCTGGCAATATAAACGTGAAAGTATTCACAGTGAGTTATTGTTCTTTCGTGGAAATGCACATGACATAAATTCCAGTTGCTTATCCATGCTATCTCTATTTTTCATTAAACAAATTACTGCCTCAAAAATCATGAAAATTTTTTTTTAAAAACTAAACTAAATTTTCCATCTGTGAGATCACTTTGATCATTGCACTGCCCTCTCCCCACTATGGAAACCAATAGGTCTGAGCATGCAACTATGACTAGAGAGCCTACTGCTGGGTCTGAGCTTCCACAACCTCTTGTTATGAGTCTTTAAAGATACTGGCGCAGTTATTGGAGACACATCTATTTCACTCTTTCCTTCCTGATGGTCTTTTCATTTTTTGTGAAAAATTTTAAAGCACAGGTGCAGAAAGAACAAAGAATAATCTTTGGTCATCATGTTACTTGAGTCATTTGAGAGTGGCCCAGAGTACCTTGAACCCCAGTAAATCAGACGACAGCTGGCCAGCAAGTATGACTTACTACCACCAGCCAGGAGGCTCAGACCTGGGGCTCCCCCTCAGCAAAGGTTGAATGGAGGTGTTTGAGAAAGATTGCGAGACTTGTTCGTTTAATCAGAAAGCTCCAGCTGATGCTTGGAGCTTGATATGGATCATTCTAGCCTCGCAAATCAATCGCTACATATTGATGGAGTGCCGACTGCTTGCTAGACTTCGAGGTAGGCGTTTTGGGAGATGCGTAATGAACACTCTGCCCTCCTCAGTACTGGCCACGAGCACAAGGGTGACAAAGAGGGAGCTGACTGGGTGCAAACAGTGTGAGCTAAAGGAAGGCAGAGACAGGAAACCCTGAGGGCAGTGAGGCCAGGAGGGCTTCAGAAAAGAGTAAGACATAAACTGGAATCAAGAACAGAAAATACTGCTTGTTGAGAAACCAATGTATTAGGAAGATGCTACCTACTTCATACCCAAATGCCAACACCTTTGCACTGTAGCTGACAGAACAGTTGGGCTGAGGGCTGAGGGCTGAGATCCCCTCTCTATGCAGTTGTTCAGGATCATAGCTGCCAAGGGTTTTGCTATCTTTCATACATACTCTTTAAGGCCACCTAGAGCCTCAACATAAAGCCAGCACATAGAAGAAAGATGGCCTAGGATCTCAGAAGGATTTTTATGTAGTCCAGGCATGCCAGTAGTTTGTGCCACTAGTCATGCATGCCTTTCATCTAAAATAAGCAAATGGCCCCACCCAGATAACTAGTTACAGAATTGTACATAATGAAAAATTCCACATCTTTGAATACATACCCACTTAAGCAACCATTCAATGCCCAATACAGGGATTTGGGTTTCATCAGAACCAAAGAAACTGGATTGAAATTCTTCTGCAGTGTCCCTGTCTTCCCAGAGAGGAATCTCTTTGATTTAACAACTCTTTGAGTTGCTTTCAGCAAAAGGACACTGTCCATCAGGCATGCTGGACACTTACAGCTAGAAGGACCTGGCACCCTAGAGCAGGGGTGGTCACCTCTGTCCTCACACACTTGGGAGCTGTGGAGAACTAGATAACTACACAAAAAAGCCATCCATCCTTCTTGGACTCCTGGGCAGAGAAGCTTTAGAAAACACAATCTACTGTGACAACCACCATGCAAATTAAAAGTAAAATTAGGGAGGGAGATAGCTCACTCTTCTCAAGTGCGAAGACCTGTGTGATGCCCAGAACCCATATAATGTTGCTGGGTGTGCTTATAATCACAGCACTTGAGAGATAGAAATAGATGAATCTCTAGAGGTCACTGGGCCAGCAAGTCTAGCCTAAAGCAGAAGCTACACACACACACACACACATTCACTCACAGTTGCACACACACATGCACATACACATGCATGCGTAAAATTGGTAAAGACTTTCGTGAAAGTCGACCCATTAGGATAATATTACTCTAATATACTCTAATACTCTAATATCACTCTAATTATCTGTATGGTTTGTGATATTCTATATATCTTACTGCTCAGGTTTGCATAATAAGAATATGGAGTGGAGAAGGGCTCCACAGAACAGACACATGACTGTGACTCTTCTTTGAGCTAACGTACTATTTCACCACTCCCAACGGTCTCGTTATGCCTTTCTATTTAGAAACACTGCAGCACCCTACTTGCAATCCTCACTATACAAGAGAGCTCATTCACATCACAGCCTTCATCTTGGCCTTAAGGTATGACAAGATTTCAACCACCATTGGTTACTATCTATTGGTTTCCAAGTGTCACATATCCTGGGTATCACTTCTTTGGCAGGGAGAAGAGCCCATGTGCTCATTAACTACCAATGACCACAGGAATGGTCTGAAGATACTGGTTTAGGAAAAACAAAAACCAAAAAACTCAAGTAAGTGGATTTAATGAACTCCTCGAGATTGCTTCAGCTAGTCTTTCCTTCCTGGATAGGACAGATACTTGATAGGACAGATACTTGATAGAAGTATACCCAAAAAAGTGTGTGTGTGTGTGTGTGTGTGTGTGTGTGTGTGTGTTTGCAGCCAATGACAACCACTTAACTAGTATGACTAGATAGCACTGGCTGCGACCCTTTTCTGGAATCTAAATAAAGTGGTCTTAATTTATTCAGCAAGAAAAGACACTGAGTATGTATATTTTATCACTGCTTTTCCCGTATACTGAAGAGCTTGAACTAAGTGATCTTACAGTGATTTACCTTCTTGTTATCTTATGCTATAAATAGGTTCAAGCCAAGTGTATACAAGGTCTAGGAATAAAATAGTTGAAAAAGTGTCCAGATTCCCCCCCCACCCGGGCATTCCCAATACAACTCTGTCCATTTGCTGTTCTTCTTATTTGTCATATCCAAATATGATAAGAGAAGGCTTAGGAGCAATAACACCTATCACTCAGGGAATCATAGCTAAAACAGCTAAGGGTGCCCATTTAATCCATAAGTATTTATTGAGTGCTTAGTACATATCAGACACTGAAGACCAGCTCTAAGGAATATGGCCACCTATGTCTCTCAGATCTTCTACCAAGGGTCTCCAGAGCTGAGACCTGTGACTCAACTCCCTTTTAGATAGACATAGATACTGATGCCCTGAGAGGAGAAGGGTGGCCAGCAACCATCTCACCTTACATGACTGAGGTGGGACAGATCCCCCTGTCTGCTAGCCATGAGGCTAGGTTGTACCATGGCATGCTGCTCTCCAACTCCCTCATTGGATGTACTCGCTGCTATGGTGATGACTAGCCATGGAACAGCCATAGGACCCTAACAATAGAGACACAGGGAAGCTCACAATGGCCAACTGTGATGTTCATGCAGCTTTCACTTCTGTTTGCTAAAGGGAAAGGGGAAAGGGAAAGCAGCCAAGTACTTTTGGACTTTTGATGGAACATAGGAATTTCAAAGACAAAAATGGCCTCAAAATATTTGTATGAATTGCTTAAGAAACATTCTTTTTTAAAATAAGAATATATTCAAACATAAGAATAGATAATTAAACACATATTTAATTATAGCTAACATAGAAAAATTCTGAGTAAGAAGTAGTTCAAGAAACCACTGACTTTTATGTTATAGGACAAATGAATCTAATAGAGGGCAGAATTGTAACTTGAAAAATATAAAGATTTTTTTTTTTTTTTTTTTTTTTTTTTGGTTTTTCGAGACAGGGTTTCTCTGTGTAGCCCTGGCTGTCCTGGAACTCACTTTGTAGACCAGGCTGGCCTCGAACTCAGAAATCCGCCTGCCTCTGCCTCCCGAGTGCTGGGATTAAAGGCGTGCGCCACCACGCCCGGCTGAAAAATATAAAGATTTTAATAACAACTTATAAACAATGAGAAAGAGTTTTCCTTCTTGTCAAAATAGATTGCAGGTAGCCCCATGGTAGGTCAAGCAATCTGTTAATGATGGCTACTACTTAAAGAAACCACAGTCTCACTTCTAAAGGTTGTATTGTTCTTACTGTATTTTCAAGATTTTACTTTTTATAATAATGTTTTTAATTTTTGAAATTATAGTACAGTTACATAATTCCCCCTTCTCTTTCCTGCCTCTGACTCTTTCCATGCACCATCCCTTGCTCTCTGTGACCTGTGTCCTCTTTATTTAGTTGTTGTTACATATTGATAGATCATTCTTAAATACATAAATAGAACCTGCTCAGTTACAGACACATGTGCATGTGTACACACACACACACACACACACACACACATGCATGCACGCATGCGCACACACACACATTCTCAGGGCTGACCACTTAGTATTGGATAACCAATTGGGAAGATTCTTCTCTGAGGAAGTCCATTTCTCCCATTTTTAGCACTCTCCCGTTGCTCATAGCTTTTTGTCTAGGATTGAGGCACCAGTGGCCTTTCCCCCTTCCATGTTAGCATGCCCATTGATGTCATCATTATTCAGGACTTGTTTAGTCAGCCATTATTGCCCGCGCTTTTGTTCCCCGTGGTATGATCACGCTCAGGGCAACCGGAATCTTCTGCAGCACAAGCTTTATTGCTTACCCCATCAGGAGCCAGTGGAGAAGAGAGCCAGAGAGAGAGAGCCAGAGAGAGAGAGATAGAGAGATCCCCTGAATGGCGAAAACCCGTCCCTTTTATGGAGGACTGTCCTCCGCCTCGGACGTGTCGCTCCCTGATTGGCTGCAGCCCATCGGCCGGAGTTGTCGTCACGGGGAAGGCAGAGCACATGGGGTGGGAAACTACCCATGTGCAGATGGTTTGTTTACACAGGTGCCAGTGCCATCAGCGCCATCTTGTAATGGCCAATGTGAGGGCGGCTCCTTACAAGCCATGTTGATGAGACTTCATGGGTGTAGCCTCTCTGACATCTTTAGGAGTCACAATCTCACAGCAAACTTCCAGTTCCTCGGGCTCTTACTATCTCTCTCCCCTCCTCCTTACACAAGGTTCACTGAGCCTTAGGTGAAAGAATTGTATTTATGTTTTAGTTGGGACTGACCACCACATATCTCTTGTTCTCTGCATTTTGATCTGCTGTAGGGTTTTTTGTAACAGCTTCCATCTGTTGCAAAGAGAAATTTTCATGATAAGGGGCAGGAGCTACACTTATCTGTGAGTATCAGAATAAATATTTAGCATGCTGTTAGTCATTATGCTGGTTCAGTGAAGTGGCAGTTTTAGGTTCTCCTCCAAGATCCATGATTTTACTATCAATTAGTTGTCTGGGTTTCTAGTACTGGGCAAGGTTCCCACTTAGTGAGCAGACCCTAAGACTAATTAGAGGGCTGTTGGTTATAGGCAAGGCATATGCACCATTACTATACATGCTGGTTATCATTGTGATGCGTTGGTGTCATATCTAAGTTGGATTGTTGTTTGCTCCCTTCTTTGGAAACCTGTATGATACCTTCTGGCACTATGAAAATTAGTATTTATCAGTTCCAAGAAAGCAGATTCTGGGCCCTGTACCTGAAGTTGGTTGTATCTACAATCAACAGGGTCTTAGCTTCCACCTCAGAGAAGTAACAAAGGCAATAGCAATAGGCTACCTGTTTGAGGAATTGTTTGAACAACCCTAACCAACAACTCAAAAGAAGGCTTCTCATGCCTGGTATTGGGGTTTTTGTTGGACAGTCTATGGCTCTTGGGGGGACCATTGTCACCCAGATAGAAATATTTCATTTAAATTATATGTGTGTATGTACATACAAACTTATATGAATTATATGTTATCACAGAAAAATAAACAGACGGATAGGATTATAGATAGAAATATAGATAGATAGATAGATAGATAGATAGATAGATAGATAGATAGATAGATGATAGATAGATAGATGACAGAAGATAGATGACAGATGATAGATACAGAAATAGAATGAAAGATAGATGATTGATAGTTTGATAGATAGATAGATAGATAGATAGATAGATAGATAGATAGATAGATAGATGGTAGATATAGACAGATGATTGATAAATAGTTTGATAGATTGTTGATAGATATATAAACAGGTAAATGGTTGATAGATGGATGGAATACTGGTTCAGGGCTTTTTCAGACATCCTTACTGATATTCTACCTTCTCTATTTCTTACCTTCTCTTCCCTATTTTTACCATTTTCCCCTTCAAATCACTTGCTAGTCTCCTCTTTGTTGCTCCCCACATGACGCCCTTATCCGTTTTCTAAACTGCCCCTAAGTCTTTTCTACACGTCCTCTTTTTAGATTACAAGGGACTTACAGAGGAGCAAAGGATGAATTAACCTGAGGTGAGGGCTTGGGAGAAAGTGATCCAATTCAATTTTAGCCTCTAGATACCAGTAATTTTTGAAATTGAGATTTAGAAGATAGAAAATCATAGGCAGGTGTAGTGCACAGATCTGTAATTCCAGTACTTGTTATATCAGACAATGGATCTGATATAAGAGGATTCCAGGTACTGGGCCATCCTGAGCTCTAGAATAAGATCCTGTAGTAAATAAATAAATAAATAAATAAATAAATAAATAAATAAATATAAATACAAGACAATTTAAAAGCAAACAAACAATAGAGACTACGTAAAGCACATGAAAAGATTAAGCAACGGCACTGGCTGGTGTTTATTGTTTACTTTCTCTCTGGAGATTCACTGCATCCCCATGGCATTAGACACCCATTACAAGCCCATGAGCAGGCATCATCACCTCCCTTCATGAGTTACTCTGTCAGGGAGTGGCGTTTGGCTCCACACCAAAGTCCATCTGATGCTAATCATTATTGCCTGGCCAGCATATAGCGTTAAGTGGCAGAGTGTTTCTGGGGAGCAGTGATGGGAACAAGAAAGGGACAAGACATAAGCAAGAGGAAAGGAGAAGGGTCAGGTGGTAATGAGCAATGTTTAATGAGCATGTGTCATACATGAGGTGTTCTGGCAGGTGTCTGCTATGAAGATACCCAGCGCATTCTTTCTCTGGCCAACCCTGATCAGGATGTAGGCTCAGCAGTTACTTAACTTGTCAAGCCAGGAACTGAGCAACACCTGTACCTATTCCTTGCCTCTTGCCTTCCATTGCCAGTGACTTTGGCATGATTTGTCCTGCATGCCATCTGAAGATGGTCAGGTACCAACTTCATCCGTGTGTACATATAGGCATTTACATGCTGTGTATAAAGCATTTGGCATAACCCCTGGTATATAGCAGTTGTTGGCCAGTGTTTTTTGTCATTATGATTTATTTTGCCAGAATATTGAAATAAAAGTAAAATTCTCTTTTGAATGGTCAAATAACTAAATCAAATACAGGGAAGGTGGGTGATGGGTTTGTGGACAACTGGTCTACTATGTTTCCCTACACACTGTGTGATTTGGCATGTCTGTATTTTTTTCTTCATACCAAACTCCATTGTCCTTGTATGTAAGTTTATAGGTCCTTCAAAACCTAAATTTAACAAGTTTTAACACATTTTCTGGGATTATATCCCAAGACAAGGTGTCTTTTATAATAAGGCTACACAGTAGAAATATAATATGATCCATATATGCAATTTTAGATATTTGTATTCCAGTATATTCCAAACATTATCATGTCCACACATGTTAAATATAAAATTAATAACAGGGTGCTTCGTTTTCTCTTGTTCCACCAAACCTTTAATATATGGTGGCTTTTATTGTATACTTGCAGCATGTCTGACCTTGGACTAGCTATAGTAGTGCAAGCAGCCACATGAGGCCAGGGGCTAGTGTTTTTAGACATTTCACCTTTAGCTCAAGCTGGTACTATTCCTTTAAAAAAAACATTCCTGGCATTAATTATGGGTGGAGGAGTGGATCATTAGAGTGGCAGGTGGTCCCAGGGTCTCCCTGCCTCCAGGGAATCTGGAAAGAGGGAATCCGTTTCTGCCTAAAGCAAATCACAGGAATCCATCTCCGGCCCTGCTGATAATACATTCATAGAGTTTCACACCCCAGCACACAAACAGGCTCTGGCTAAACAGGCTTTTAAAGAAAATACCTTCAGGTCTGTAATTACCCCACCACCACCCACAACCCAATTCACAGTCAACATAGCCAGCTACAGCCCAGCACTCCCGGGTACTTAAGCATCACAGTGCATCCGTTTCCCGATAATGACAGGGTTCTGAATCATTTATTCCAAGTTTTTTTTTAAAGTTCCTTGAGCACCCACTATGTTCTAAGATGAATAAGGCGTGGCTCCTGACTGACTTCAAAGAGGACCTAGGAATACAAGCCTTCAACCAATCCTTTCTGGAATTTGAATCAGAATTGTCATGAATGTATCTCAGGATGGGAGCCCTGATGACTGCCTGAGCAGGAAATGCCTTTGCCCCTATTTTGTTGCATGTGTACTATATGTATACACCCACCCTCTCCCCTTTTAGGTACCCATTAGCTGCTACCTTCATCCTCACAGAGGCCTAGACAAGAGGACACCTGGGTGACACTGCTTCTTGATGGTCCATCAAGGACAAGCTGTGTGGTCCCTGACTGATTTCTTTCCAAAGCCAGACAAAACTGGGTAGGGGTTGTTGTTGCCACACTTAAATCACCTTCCTTTATGGGACTGTGAGGAAAGATGCCCTCCACCTCACCTCACTTGGTGACACAGGGAATTTTATCATTGTACCATATGTTGCAAGGACCAAGTGTAGATTTTGGCAGGAAAACAAAAACCCACAACATTGTTATTAGAGACTGAAATAAAACAACCAACAATTCCAGTTAGAGGTGGAACTAAATAACTAAGTTGCTTTCTTCAACCAATAGCACTCCCAGATGCTCATCAGGCTAGGGAGTATCTAGTTCAGACTTGCTGTACCTGTGCGGTACCCAAGACATGGCCTGTAAGAGATGGGCACAGAGAACTCACACAGGTGGAATAGTATGTTGAGGGGTCTATTAAGAAATAGCATGTTGTGGTGGTTTGAATAGAAGTGGTCCCATACACTCATTTTTTGAGTGCTTGGCCTATAGGTAGGATACTCAGCACTATTAGGAGGTGTGACCTTATCGGAGTGGGCATGGTCTTTTTGAAGGAAGTATGCCATTCTGCAGACAGGCTTTGAGCTCTCATATATTCAAGCTAGACCTGTTGTGGTACACAGTCTTCTCCTGCTGCCTGCAGATTAGGACGTGAAACTCCCAACTCCTTCTCCAGCATCATGTCTATCTGCATACTGCCATGCTTCCTGCCATGACAATAGTGGACTAAGCCTCTGAAACTGTAAGCCAGTCCCAAGTGAATGTTTTCCTTTGTAAGAGTTACCATGGTCATGGTGTCTCTTCATAGCAAAAAACCTTAACTAAGACACATGCTTACTACATTGCAGGTACTCTCTACTTTCGATGGCCCTTTGGAACCACCATCACCACTTACATTTTATAGGGATGGAAGCTGAAACACAGGTGAATTAAGTAAGGCCTCTCTCTCTCTCTCTCTCTCTCTCTCTCTCTCTCTCTCTGTCTCTGTCTCTGTCACACACACACACTCTCCCTCTCCCCTCTCTCTCCCTCCCTCCTCCCCTCCCTCCATCTCTCTCTCTCTCTCTCTCTCTCTCTCTCTCTCTCTCTCTCTCTCTCTCTCTCTCTCTTGACCCTCTACACACTTCCCTCAAAATGAGAACAAGGATGGACAACCAAGGCTGAGACGCTACTGACCTGGACAATGTTTCTCAGACAGGGTGAGACGCTGGAATCTCCCACACCACAGATCCACAGATCCAAGCTTCTGGAATAAGTAGGGGCAGATATCTGTATTTTTTTTCATTTTTATTATTCCTTTATTTTTTGAAATTATAACACAATCATACTATTTCTCCATTCCATTTCCTTTCTGCAAACCCTTCCATCTACCCTTCTCTCCTGCCTATGGCCCCTCTTTACATATATATCCCTAAATACACAAAGCAACCTGCTCGGTCTGTTTAATGTTACTTCTGTGTATGTTTTCAGCACTGGCCTTTTGATATTGGTTATCAGTCTCCTCCCAGGAAATGTGACTATATAGCTGGGATGCCAATCTCCTCATCTGGGATATAGGGAATTTGTCAGGAGGAAGAAGTATTTAAGAAAGAATAAAAAGCAAAAGAAGACAGAAGAAGAAGAAGAAGAAAAAAACTTTCCCCTAACAAGGGTTTGCCAGTCTTGGCCCTGTACTGTGACCCCTAAGAGGTGTTACTTCCCTTCCTCTTCCCACCCCCTCCCACAGTCAAAGCAGCCTACTGGAAAGGAACAACAACAACAGACTGGGGAAAACCAATTTTTCCTTGTTAAGAATGCTCTATAAAGATTGTTTTATTGCTTTATTTGGAGTTTGATTTTTTTTTCAGCATACCAAGCAAAAATGGGCATTAGTATTCCACACAGCCACAGAGGTGACCTTTGGTATTCTAGGAAAGTAGCACAGCAGACTGTTCACACTGGGATCATGTTTGATGCTATTTCTTTCCCTAATAATGATTCAACAATTCAGGCCATTACATGGGAGCATTAGAGGGGCCCTTCAAGGCCATACATCCAACCCGCATCCCATGAGGGATCAGTGGAGCTCCATTCAAGGAACACAAACTTGCCATTACAGGGATCTAAGTTTCTCCATCAACATAGTCCCTTTCTAACAAGAAGGACCCTTATGTTCTCCATCCATAAAATGGAAACCCTGAGTCCCATCTCCATAGTATTACAGAATTGAGAAGGATAAATAAATCAATGGCAAATGCTACTCCTCCTTATTAGAATCTAAAATCCTATACGTTTTAAAACCATTTCTACACACAAAGGCATTTTTATGTTTCTGCCACTAATACCTGATGTGTTCTTTGGCTTCAGTCTCATTTGGAGTCAGACTCGGGGGCCACCTTGGCTGGAGTTTCCATGTGTCAAATATTTTTCTCCTAGCAGTTTGCCAGAGTGCCTGGAAGTCATTATTGACATCCATTAAGGAGAAAGCTGTATGATCATTGGAAGGGGACCTGTGCTGGCTACTTTTATGTCAACTTGACCCAAGCTAGAGTCATTTTGCAAGGGAACCACAATTGGAAACCAAAATGCCCCCAATAGATTGGCATGTGGGCAAGCCTGGGGTGCATTTTCCTGATTGGTAGTCAATATGAAGGCGCATAGCTCACCGTACATGGTGCCACCCATTGGCTGGTGGTCCTGGGTATGGTAAGAAAGCAGACTGAGTGAACCATAAGGAGCAAGCCAGGAATCAATATTCTTGCCTGGCTTCTGCTTCAGTTTCTGCATCCGGGTTCCCACCCTGAAATTCTGCCATGACATCCCTTTATAGGGGACTATAATTTGTGTATGTGAGATGCAATAAATCCTTTTCTCCCCCAAGTTACTTTTATCATGGTGTTCTATCACAGCAATAGAAACTGTAATTAAGACAGAAATTAATACCCAGGGTAGGGTATTGCTGTGACAGCTCAGAGCATATGTTTTAGAGATGCTTGTGGAGGTGTTTGGGGCTTAGAAAAAGCCATGGGGTGCTCAGAGCTCGGTAGGCTGTTCCATGGGAGCTTGGAAGATAAACATGCCGAGAGCGGTGCTGACATTGTATGCCTGGCTTGTGAAGTTTCAGAGGAAAGTGCTGAACATTCCCTAAAGACTCTATCAGGGTCATTGATATTTTTAATTAAAAACCACCAAACTGAAAACTCTGCTTTACTGGACCAATGGACACTAACCAGTTGTGGCTGAATCCGTTATAAACAAGAAGAAACCAGCATCATGGAGGCAACACCTTCTGGGAAGTGTTTCCTCTTCGTTATCATACAGAAGCTGTGGTTCCAAGAGAGACAAGGCTACATCTCATGTCAGTAGCCAGATTTGTTAATGTAAGAGTCACTTGGGTGGTACCAAGGGGTCATTGAAAGCTGCTGAGGTTTAGCACTGTGTGGTACGACTGCAGTCTCTGAAGAGAGGCTAGCTGAGGCCATTGGTGAAAGTGCAGCCTCAGATGCAGTAGAAGGCTCAGGAGTGTAAGAGTTATGGAGAAAAGTTGAGGTTTGGTACCATTTGGCAAGGTCAGAGATCTTGAAGAGAGCCCTAAAGTGGCTACTGGTGTGAGTACAATTGTCCCAGGAGAGATACAGCATTTCAAAGGTTCCGGTACCATGGAAAGACCATCAAGAAAAGCAGCAGGACTGAAATGGGGCCATCCTGAGCCTAGGAGATGCTCTGTGTGTGCTGCAGAGAATGGACTAGAGATGTAGAATTAGCTGTTCAGGTCTTTGGAGATGGGAGGGATTGTGAGTGGGTCTCAGACATCAAATACTGGATTTCTTATACTGTTACATTTTTATTTTGCTTTTATCTGATTATGACTACACTCTGTTTCTTCCCTCGTGGAGTAAGGAAGTATGTAACTTTTTTTTTTATTTCACAGTTGGGAAGTTTTGGAGTTTCAGAGAGTCTTTGTGATTTTAGAGAGACTAGTTTGAATTTGTAAAGACCGTGGAAATTTTAGAGTTTGGGATGTGTTTTACATTGTGCTAGCGACATTAATATGAAATCTTAAAGTCAACAAGAAAGGAAAAGTTAGGGTTGGACAGAGACATGTTTGAATGTCAGGTTGACAAGGGGTCAATTGTGCTGGCTTGTTTTATGTCAACTTGATACAAACTAGAGTCATTTTGTAAGAAGGAATCTCAGTTGAGAAGTTTCCTGCTCCAGACCGGCCGGTGCAGAAGCCTTTCCTGACTGATGATTGACGTGGGAGGGCCCAGTACCACCCCTAGGCTGGTGGTCCTGGGTTCTATAAGAAAGCCTACTGAGCAAACCATGAGAGGTACTCCAGTGAGGAGCTTTCTCCCATTGCCTTTGCATCAGTGTCTGCCTCCATGTTCCAGTCTTGGATTCCTGTCCTGGGTTCTCTTCCTGATGGACTATGATCAGGGCATGCGAGGTGAAATAAACCCTTTCCTCTCCAAGTTGCTTTGGGTGTTTTATCACACCAATAGGATAACAGTCATCCTGTCTACACATTATGTAGTATTATGTCGTAAGGTATTGTAAAGTCTGAATGAAATTGCATATGGTACAAATTCTCAATTCGCTATTGTGTTCTGCACGAACATTTGGCAACATCTGGATCTACCTTTTAATATATGTATAAGTGCACACCTGTGTGTTCCTAATGTGTGTATACAGTGAATATGTGCATGCTCATGGATACCCATGCTGTGAATGTAGGTACATGTATGAAGATAACAGGACAACTTTGGGTGTCAGTTCTTGCCTTTCACGTTGTTTAAGGTAGGGTTCTTGTTGTTTGCCACTACATATGACAGACTATCTGAACCACAGACTTCTGAGGATTGTTCTGTTTCTGCTTCCCATCTCGCCATAGGTGTGCTGAAGTTAGTCACCTGCTGCCACATGTAGGTAGGTTCTGGATATCTGAACCCTGCTCCTCAAGCTTGTGCAGCAAGTATTTTATCTGCAAAGCCATCCCTTCACTTTCAGAGACACTTTTGATAGTCCCCACAAATATATAGAAGAGAAACAGTACTAAATATTCTACAAGGCACAAGAAACCACAACAAAGAATTATTTTGCCTGAAATATCAGCAGTTCCAAGATTGAGAGAGAACCTGCAACCTGGAAGGACTCAGACCTTATTCCTAAAACAGAGATCACTAAGAGCTGCAGGGTATTTCAGAGCCATTGCCATCTTCCTTCCAATGGTTTCTCAGCCCTCCTCTCAGCAGGTCAGGGGAAACACACATCACTCAGAAGTCTTGCTCTAGGCAAGTTCACAGAACAACGTCATTGAGCACTGTGGAGGAATATGTCTCCCAAGCCACTGAGTACTTGGAAGATACCCCAAAAAGAAAAGGTTAAAGGTCATCATCTTAGCTAGAGTTTCCATTGCTGTGAAGAGACACCATGACCAAGGCAACTCTTATAAAGGACAACATTTAATTTGGGCTGGCTTACAGATTCTGAGGTCCAATCCATGATCATCATGGGAAGCTTGGCAGCATTCAGGCAGGCATGGTGCTAGAAGAGCTGAGAATTCTCCATCTTGTTCCAAAGACAGCCAGGAGAAGATGATCTCTCTCAGGCAGCTAGAAGGAGGATCTCTTCTGTACTCGGTGGAGCCTGAGCATAAGAGAAGACCTCCAATGCCCACCCCCACAGTGACACACTTCCTCCAATCAGGTTATACCTCCTCCAATAAGGGCACACTTCCTAATCAAAGCACTTCCCATGAGCCACGCATATTCAAATCACCACAAGCATAAAGAAACTGACGGAGCATCACCAGCCCAACACAACTAGCATGAAATTCATGCCAGAGGCCCTGTCTTACTCTTAGTCACTCCCTCATCATATTTTCCAGATTAACTTGATTAGTTCCCATTGATCCCTGCTCTTCCTGCAGATTGCAAATTCCAGTATCCGATCACTGCTTAAGAGAGTGACTAAAGAAAGGAAAATTATTCCCTGGCTTCTGGTCTCATTTTATTATTTGTTCCTTTGGCCCCTAATTCTTCACAGCACTTCCCACACTAGTTGTTTCATTAAAATCAAGCAGCAGCAACAACAACAGCAACAACAAAACAATAACAGAACACCCTTTGGTCTAAGTTCATCCCCTTCATTTATGTTGCCATGCCCATCCGATTTGTTGCTCATCATTATGTTCATCACACAAAGCACAGTGCTTGGCACATAATAGAACTCTACATGTGTCTGCTGAATGAGGGGATATGGCTCCCAAAGGTAAGTTAAAAGGCACTGTTAAAGCAAACAAGCAAAACCAAAAGTAATGAAGGCAGAGGTAGATAGAGAAGGACGAAAGCTTGCAACCTCTGTGCCAAGACTAGTTTTTGGTCCAGTGGTTTCTTTCTGGTACAATGTCTGACTGTTTTCCCATTTCTCTGAACACCTACATGTGTCTGTCACACTAAGAGATTATCAGGTCTGTTCCCCAGAACCAAATCCAGCTTCCTTAGGTTTAGCCCAGCAGCTACTGGCAAGTTTTCTCTAATTTAGAGCAACCTCCCTTCTGCTCCCAGACCTTAAGAAGGCAGCTTTGAGCTTTAGCAACCCTCCATCCCAGCCATCAGGTTTACCCTGTCAAGGCTGTCTTGCCAAGGAACTCCTGAAAGTTACAGAGCCAGCCTCTGCTTTCATAAACTGTGAAAGCCATATCTAGCAACATGACAGGGCCATGCTGCTGAGGTCAGGGGGAGCTGACATGCAGATAAGAAGTGGTGCTCCTGCTCCTGTCTCCTATGCAGTGGATTCCCGGGACCCCCACCCCCACCCCCACCCGCCTGCCTGCCTCCTCAGGGAAGCACAGAATTCAGCTTCATATTCCAGTGATGAATTCTAAGGCATGGCAACTTTAAGGACTGTTCTGTTGTTGTTTTCTGGGAAACCACCGAGCTTTTGTTCCAATGAGATTCAAGCCAACTTGAAAGGAGGAGTGTGCTAAAGTCACCAGTGTCACGGCCAATGAAAACAGGTTTCCACAAGCTGTGGTATCTACTGTGCACGCTTCTATTCTGAAGTGGAGGGTGGGAGGCATTGAGTGGAGGACAAGAGGGAAGCTGGGAAACACAGAAGAAGCAGAAAGAAGAGGGAGAGACAGAGGAGCCATGAGGGGGAAAGGGTGCTCTTTTGGAGGCTTTTCTTTTCTTTTTTTTTTTTTTATTAAATTCTGACACCAGGAAGCTCTGTGTACATGGTAGCCCATTCTCTCCTGCCGAAGCCTGAAGGCAAACCGAGACGCTGTGTCAATTACAAAGAAAATCAATGAAGATGCTGTTTGGGAGTCCTTTCCCCATTCTGCACGGATGGTATCCTCCGCTCTTTGGCGCTGATTCATTTACTTTCATCCTCTCTAGGGGAGGCTGACATATTGCTGCTGTGAAGAATCTGAAGTGAAATCACCTTTGCCTCTTACTTGTCCCTCTGAGCAGCTTGGTAAAGGAGCACCGCATGCCCTGGTTGGGACTATAGGTCAGAAGGGTAATAAGGCCTCATTGGGCTAGCCTTAGGCTACCCATCCCTTTACCATCCTGGCTTCTGCCTACCCCGGATGCCCCAGGCCCATGAGGCTTCCAGAACCTAGACTCTCCATGAATTTCCACACTTGCCCTTCTCCATCCCAGAGGCTCTGCTGAGACAAAGCTCAGATCTGAGAAAGCTGAATGAAGTAGGTTTAGCTTTACAAATGCCTCCCAGGTTCAGTGGTCCATCCTGAGATAACATTAATGTCAGCTGTGGCCTGAGACACCCATGCCAACAATCACTAAGTTCTAGGTTTCTCTTAAGGCAAACTACCAAATGGACCGGGCATTGTGGTTGCTGTTAAACCACCACCACATTCTGGAGGGTAAAACAAGTGCACTGGCTAGGACAGCCTCGCCATGCCTTCATTTATGTATCTACAGATCCGTGCAGCCTATGCTGGTAAATGACTTAAGTAAGTTCACTTTATTTTTCTACATTGAAACTCTACTCAGCTTTAAAGAAGGAATTCGCTGTTAGTGCTTGTAATAAAACACTTCATCTCAGAAACTTTTTGAGTGGAAGAGCTAAGGCAACCTATTTAGAAGAGTCCTGTGTACAGGAAGCTGAGGAACTGGGGCCACCATGGGAAAAGTCAGAAAAGTCATGTTTTTGGGAGGAGAGTGGCCTGGAAGGAGGTGGGGGGATGTTTGCGACTTTGAACATATGCTTGACTGGAATAATGGTGGTCTCAAAATGTCTGTGTGCGTGAAATTGCATACATGACATCTATGCATCTCACTGGAAATAAATTATTCCTCATGTCAAAAAAGCAAAGTAATAAATATAGTATCGATTGAAAATCTTCTGGGGAGAAGTTGTAGAAGTGGCTAACCAATGACTGAGCCAGCCTGAGACCCATGCCACAAGAGAGATCTCACCCCTGACACAGCCTGGAGGGCCAAGACCCAGAAGCTGAATAGCCCAGAGATCTAGGATAGAAGCAAGCATGCATGCCAAAAGAGGGGAAAAAATGTCCATGAAATGATGCCGAATAATCTTCTGCTGTATTCACAGATTGGTACCTAGTCCGATTTTCGTTATAGAGGCTTCATCCAGCAGCCGATGGAAACAGATGCAGAGACCCACGCCAAACATTAGGCAGAGCTCTGAGAATCCTGCATAAGAGGGGAAAGAGAGGATTGTAGGAGCCTCAGGGGTCAAGGACACTACAAGAAAACCTGCAGAATCAGCTAACCTGGATTCACAGAGGCTCACAGAGACTGAATTGACAACCATGAAGCCTGTATGGGATTGACTTAGACCCTCTGCATGTATGTTACAGTTGTGTAGGTTTGTCCTCTTATAGGACTCCTGACAGTGAGAGCAGGTGCTGTCGGACTCTTTTGCTTGCTTTGGGGACCCCTTTCCTCCTGCTGGGTTGCTTCATCCAATCTTAATACAAGAGGTGGTGTCAAGTCTTACTGAAACTTGATATGTTGTGTTTAGTTAATATTAATGGGAGAACTTCCCTTTTCTGAATAGAAATGGAATAGTGAATAAGGGGGTGGAGGGGAGGTGGGGGAAGATTAGGAGAGGAGGGAATGGAAACTGCTCTTAGGAAGTAAACATAGATAGATAGATAGGTAGATAGATAGATAGATAGATAGATAGATAGATAGATAGATAGATAGGTAGAGAGAGAGAGAGAGAGACAGAAACAATAGATAAGAAAAGAAAACCTTGTGTGCATACGTAGTCAGATTTCTCAACTAAAGAACTGATGGGAAAAGCAATATTCAAAGAAAAATGGCTAAAGAATTGATGAGAGATGACAAGTCCTCCTCTAGAAAGTGTGCACCAAGTGCCAAGAAAAATAAACAAAGATAAATCTCCATTTAGACATTAAATGGTGACACTGCAGAATGTTATAGATAAAAATCATAAAAGCTTTGAGAAGGACAGAGGGAAAAAAATTACCCACAAGGAAACGTTCATTAAACTGAACTCAATCTTCCCATCAGAAAATCATACATGTATGGATGCCAAAAGACAACTGAATAGTGTCTTCAAACTGTTGAAATATATATATATATATATATATATATATATATATATATATATATATTCCTTTTACCTACTCAAGAATAAAGACCAAACAAGGCATTTTAAATACATTTTACAAAAACCACCTTTTGTATACTTTTGCACACATTCTCCACTTTTAAATAGAAAAATGGAAAGTTACACTACACACAAGGAGTGAGCGCTCCGATAAACCCAGAAACTGTGGAACAGATTGGTAATTTTCCTAGCTACCAACTACAGTCAGCCAAAAGGAACTTTCAGTTTGTATTTTAAAAGATAAAACATCATTGGGTCTGGGGAGACGGTTCAGTTGGTCAAGGGCTTGCTGGACAAAAAGCAGAGCCTGAGTCTAATCCCCGGAACTCAGATAGAAAGGCTGGGCACAGAAGTGTGTGCCTGCAATCCCAGCCATGGAAAACCAAGGCAAGGGCTTGCTGACCAGCCATCTCTAGCAAAATCAACAAGCTCTAGGTTCATGAGAGACACAGTCTCTAAACAAACAAACAAATAAGGTATAGGTTGATTGATTGAGAAAGATGCCCTATATCCACCTCTGGCTTCCTTACCAGTATCTGCACATGCATGAGAAAAAACACACACAGAGAGAGAGAGAGAGAGAGAGAGAGAGAGAGAGAGAGAGAGAGAGAGAGAGAGAGAGAGAATAAATGGAATATAGGATGAATACTCCTAATTCTAAAGTTTAAAATCCAAAATGCTTCAAATACAGAAACTTCTGAAGTATATGAAGCTACAAGTGGAAAATACTACATTTAATCTCACAGGACAGATTATAATCAAAGTACAGCCACACTAATAAATTGTATAAAATTCCAATCAATTTATTGTATTAGGAATATATGAAAGACAAATTTTTCATTTGGACTAGGGTCTCATCTAATACATATAAAAATTATATACATATATATATATGCACTTGTGTGCATGTGTGTGTACATGTGTGTCTCTTTGTTGTAATACTCCAAAATTTGAACAAATACAAAATCTAAAAACATTTAGGATTCTAAACATTTTGATAAGTACTTAAATATAATGAGTGGTCAGGGTAAACAATTTGAAAATCATAGAAACCGATAAAGAAAATACTGAAATTATCCAGAGTTGAGCACCTGTAGATCACACTGCTGTCTCCAGGATGGGCCCCCTATGCCACTGCAAATTTCTCTCTAGATGACCTTCAATTACATGCACTTTTGTATGGATATATCCAGTCTTACCATCAGGGTTCTTTCTGCAATAAGTACGTTCCATAAAGTGTTATAAATATCCTTGTACCTTCTATGTAAGACTTGCTATTTTGTTGAGCCAGACCCTTGCAAAGGCTGTCATAGAATATTTTGACCACTGTCATAAAATCTGACCTTTTGATGCAGATGGACCATCTCAGTACCCTTGAGGCATCCAGGGAGTGCAAATAGTACTGAGCTGGATGACTAAGGTGGAATCTGCCTAATGCTAGCCCATCCACACCATTTACAACCTCCAGACCTAACCTGAGTGGCTCATCCTGGGCTCCAAATCAGCCTGGTAAGTCCATCTGATCTTAACCCATCTCTACCCTGCCCACAATACCCAAACATAGCCCATTGCAAATTCTAGCCCAGTGATCCCTGACTGTGCCATTCCCAACCTCTAGGGTTGGCACCAGTTGCATTCTTCTTGTACCAGCCCAGGCTGCTGAACTGGTTTGAGCTAAGCCCACCGGCAACCCATATCCAAACTCAAAGCCTAGCCTGAGTCACACACCCCATGTGATGGTTCAGTCTGGTGAGATTATGTATCTGTCTGTTGGACCAGCTTGGTAAGTCCCTGGAACCTCTCCTGACCCTGCCTCCCCTTAGTTGTACAGTCGGCATGATGTGCTAGGTGGCTGAGTGATGCTAGCTCACTTGTGCCATCCTCATATTCCCAGGAATAGTTCTGCATAGCACAGATAGCACGCCAGCCTATGCAGATGCAGCCACTGCTCCCATTTCCATGTGTTCTTGTTTAAGGCTGAACTGGAATCATCCCATATACCTCCAGTGGAAAATCAACACTGGACCCTCTGAAGGTGTGCTCTATGCTCTATCAACTCCTAATCCCTCATCTACAATCAGCCAAGCCAACAAAACAAAATTGCCACTCAACAGGGGACTTTTCAAGTCTCACGTAAGGCAGGCAACCAATACAAAGAAGTTCATGTGTCCAAGTATTATCATAAACATACAAAGGATATGAAAGGCCAAGAAAGCAAGCATGCCCTTCCTGAACTTTACCAGCCTTATAGAAATTGTTTCAATGACAATTACCTAGATGGATCTCAGACCTTATAAACAAAAACACAAACTTCATCAAAGTATCAAATGGTTTAAAAAAGACAGCAGGAAAACAGCTCAAGGGACTTAAATAGAATAGGAACAAATGACTGAATGGGACCCAAGAAAGCACATCATATTTCTGAATGGAATGATGAAGACATTCAGGATTTGAAAACAGTAAGGAGATGGAAATATTGAAGTACTCTTAAGCTGTAAACAAACATGGAGTTGAAAAAATGCAGTAGTCCAAGTAGAAAACTCTGGGAAAAGCATTACCAATCGAATGGATCATGTAGAAAATAGCACGACAAGGATTTAAGATCAAACAGAGGAACTGGACCCCTCATCAAATAATATGGAAAAACATAAACAGAACATTTGGGGACCATGGGATAACATGAAAGATCAAAAATTTAAATAATAGGTGTGGATGAAAGATAAGAATCCGAAATCAATGGCACAGAGCAGATCTTCAAGACTCATAGAAGATAATGTCCCCTAGTCCTACCAGAGGAGCCAGCAATACCACTCCTGGGTATATTCCCAGAAGATGCTCCAACATGTAATAAGGACACATGCTCCACTATGTTCATAGCAGCCTTATTAATAATAGCCAGAAGCTGGAAAGAACCCAGATGTCCCTCAACAGAGAAATAAATACAGAAAATGTGGTACATTTACATAATGAAGTACTATGCAGCCATTAAAAACAATGAATTTATGAAATTCTTAGGCAAATGGATGGATTTGGAGGATATCATTCTGAATGAGGTAACCCAATCACAAAAGAACACACATGATATGCACTCACTGATAAGTGGATATTAGCCCAGAAGCTCAGAATACCCTAGATACAGTTTGCAAAACACATGACACTCAAGAAGAAGGAAGACCAAGCCGGGTGTGGTGGCACATGCCTTTAATCCCAGCACTCAGGAGGCAGAGGCAGGCAGATTTCTGAGTTCGAAGCCAGCCTGGTCTACAAAGTGAGTTCCAGGACAGCCAGGGCTACACAGGAAAACCCTGTCTCAAAAAATGAAGGAGGAGGGGGAGGAGGAGGGAGAGGAGGAGGAGGAGAAGCTCTAAGCACCTGCATTAAAAGGGTACAAGTAAATAATTTAATGGTGCAACTCAAGAATTTGGAAAAAGAAAAACAAACCAAAAGCAAATCAAGTAGATGGGTAGAAATCACTAAAGTTGGAACAGAAATCAATTGGAGTAGAAACAAAGACAACAATTAATAGAATCAAGGAATCTAAGAACTTATTCTTTGAGAAGATAAACAAGATTGGCAGACCCTTGGCCCAATTAATCAAAAATAAGAAAAAGATGCCCAAAATTAGCAGAATCAGAAATAAATAGAGAAACATTACAACAGACACTGGAGGAATTCAGAATGTTGCAAGAGAATGTTTTTTAAAACCTGTACTACACTAACCTAAAAAAATTTTTTAAAGGGAAAATGTCTAGATTAATCCAAAATTGAACCAAGAAGTGATCAATGACTTAAACAGAACCACAACAAACAAGAAGACTTAAACAGTAATAAAATTCCCTCCAAATAAAAAAAGCTCAGGCAGATTCACAGAATAATTCTGAGACTTTGAAAGAAAATCTACAACTAATACTTCTTAAATTACTTTTTCATTTTTAAAAATGGATTTTTCCTATGTCATTATAGTCTCATATTATAAGTACATAATTTCCTCTTTTCTTTTCCCTCCTCCAAACCCTCTCATATACCACACTCTAGCATGCTTTCAAATCCATGCCCCCTTTTTTATTTATTGTTTCTATGTTATATATATATGTATATATAATTTTTAATAAATGTAATTTTAAAGAAACAAAAGGAACACTTCTAGACTCCTTCTATGAAGACAATAATACCAAAACCAGCTAAAGAAACAACAACAAAACAAAATTATACCCCAGTATTCCTCATGAATATAGTTGTAAGAATTCTCAATTCAATACTTGCAAGTTGAATGCAGGCATCTATCCAAAAAGTTGTCCACCATGATCAAGTTGGCTTTATCCTGTAAGTGAAGGTATGGTGCTCTCTCTCTCTCTCTCTCTCTCTCTATATATATATATATATATATATATATATATATATATATATGATAATAGATGTATTAAATCATATAAATGAACTTACAGACAAAAGTAGCACAGTCATCTCAAAAGATGTAGAAAAGAGCTTTTGACAAACTCCAAAATTCCTCATGGTAAAAGGAAAATAGAACTGGAAGGGACATATTTCAACACAATAAAGGGCATATGTGAAAATCCCACAGCCAAAACCATCCTAAATGGAGAAAACTTGGAAGCCATCCCATTAAAATGAAAGAAAGAAACAAGACGTGGCTGTCCAACATCACCAAATATAATACTTGAAGCATAGCTAAGCTAAGAAAAGAAGAAAACTAAAGGAAAACAATTGGGGAAAGAAGAGATCAAATAATTACTTGCAGATGATACATAAGAGACCAACAAACCAAAATTCCACCAATATTTAAAAAACCTTCTAGAAATGAACAACATTGCCAACAAAGCAGCATGACCCAAAATTAACTTAGAAAAATAAGCAGCTGTTCTATATAACAATAGCAAGCATGCTGAGACAGAGATCATCATGGTAGCCCATGTACAATGGCCTCAAAAATAAAAACCAATAAAATATGTAAAAAATAAATCTAACCAGGGAGGCAAAAAAGGACTCTACAATGAAAACTTTAATTCTCTGAAGAAAAGGGTTGAGGAAGACCTCTCATGCTCATGCATTGGCAGAATTAATATTGTGAAAGTGAGCATTCTATCAAAAGTAATTTAACAATTCAACACAATCTTGATTCTTAAAAAATTCCTGTGATTTCTTCACAAGGAGAGTAAATCTTTCTAAAATTAGTATGGAAACACAAAAGACCCTGGATAGCAATTCTGAGGAAAGACCTTTGCTGCAATGACTACCACCCCATATTTTAAGTTATATATTTCAGAGTTGTCATAATAAAAAGAAAACACATGGTACAGGCACAAAAACAGACATCTAGTTCAACAGGGCAAAACAGAGATGTAAATATTACTACACATATTACAGCCATCTAATATGTGACAAAAAAACACACACTGAAGAAATGACAGTATTGTCGAGAAATGGTACTGGGAACGTTATTGGACTCATGTCTATTACCCAGACCAAACATCAGCTCCAAATGGATCAAACATGAAACCTGAAATGCTGAAACTGTTAGAGGAAATCACAGGCAATTCCCTGGAAGATGAACGTGTAAGAAAGTCCTTTCTGAATAACACTCCATCTTTATTTATTTATTTATTTATTTATTTATTTATTTATTTATTACATGTAAGTACACTGTAGCTGTCTTCAGACACTCCAGAAGAGGGAGTAAGATCTCATTACAGGTGGTTGTGAGCCACCATGTGGTTGCTGGGATTTGAACTTTGGACCTTCAGAAGAGCAGTCAGGTGCTCTTACCCACTGAGCCATCTCACCAGCCCAAGTCTCCATCTTCTGACTAACTCTCCTGATACTGATTATTTATTCTCTGTGTTCCTTAGATACTTTTAACTTCTTCATACTGAAGTATTCTATTTCTATCCTCTGTGAATGTAGCCTGGTCATCATAATTTCTTAAATCTGTTTTATCGCTGAAAGTTTTTCGTTTTTCTTCTATTGTGACTGTATTGCTGGGTATAATAATCAGGACTGGCATCTGTGGTCTTTAAGAACTTGTAGACTACCAGTCCGAACCTTTTTGACTTTCAATGGCTCCACTAAAAAGCCATGTGTGCTGTTCTGAATGGCCTTCCTTTTCAAGTGACTTAGTCTTTCTCTCTTGCAGCTTTCAATATCCCGTCTTTCTTCTGTACATCTAGTGTTTTGATTACTATGTGATTTCTTTTTCTGGTCCTGTCTAGTCACATGGCCTACATGCCTCTGGGAACTCATTAGTTATCTCTTCCCTTGCATCAGAGACATTTTCTCACTACTGATTTTCAGAAATCTGCTGAGGGCTTATCAGATTCTATAGGTGGTCCTTGAGTGGCAAGGGTTGGGATTACAGTGAGAGTGGGTGAGGATTTCGAGAGGTGAGGCTCAGGATGCTATACTATCCTCATGTAAGAGGTGCATGTATTAGAGACCAATCTGAGAGTCCCTACCTAAGGTGGCAAAGGGAAGGGCAGGACACTATACAATCCAGGTTGTCCTGGTGGGTGGGGTGCTAGATGAGCAGATGGCTAGACTGGCTTTGGAGGTTCCCATCCAGCATTAGGCTCACAGGATATCATGCAGTATACAGAAATCAGTGCAGTGTATAGAATGAAATTGTTTGTTTGTTTGTTTGCTTTGTTGTTTGTTTGTTTGTTCTAATGATCATATTTTGGAAATGTTCAAAGTATTATTCCAAAAACCTGTCTTTCCCAAATTAGCTTTATCTCAGAGTAACTTAATAATTGGTGCAAGACTGTAATGTGGGAAAGAAATATTCCAGATAAGTAGCTAAGAAATATTACCATCTTATAATGCTTAGAGGAATCAAGAAATCTGAGCCCTGATCAACAATGGCTGCTTACTCACAAAGAGAAAAAACAAACAAACAAAAAACAAAACAGTGGCAGAGGGTTCCAGACACAATGTCAACTATGAAGTATTTCTGACTATCATAAAAAAAAAAAAAAAAAAAAACAAGACTGACAATCAATGAAGAAGCCTTAAGGTCCAACTCTAGTTTGTAAGAACCAAAGAAAGGCACAATAGATGCCATCACAATGGGATGGAGAGACTATCTTCAATCTCTGATGCTAGAATTCCTGGAGTGTGCAGCATAGCTTTTTATGTGGTGCTTGGAACTCAACCTTCGGTCCTCACCCTTGCAGATCAAGTGTTCTTGCTCACTAAGCTATCACCCTAGCCCAAGAGAACCCAACTCTTTTGAGGAGTTTTGCTATAAAGGGAACAGGAAATCACATTGGCAGTTTAAGGAACATACAGAGCCAAATTTTTCTTTTCTTAAGATGGGAGAGATTAGAAAAATGGTAGGAGAAAACTTGCAGAGAGCAACAATAGAATGCTGTAGGACAGAAGAACTTCTCAGTCAAGGCTATAGAGAGCAAGAGTGGGTGGATTTTTTCTGCACAAATACAGACCCAAAAACATGCGTGGCTCCAGAAGAGACAATAGCTGGTATCATGCTGACGTGTGCCTTGTGTGACAGAGCATGGGTGGCTGTGGAAAATCCACTCTAAATGCTTCTGTTTGATCTTTCTATGGGGTCATACATTGAGAACAAGAATCAGGTACGATAGCCCAGAAAGGAAGAAAGGGTAGGAAAGTCATCCATATGAGTGAAACAAGGGGTAACTCAACCAAAAGAACCAAGTTAAGATTTCAGGATAATATCTCTCCACCTCCTTTATGATTTTGTAATAAGAATTCAGTCTAATAACACTAGAAAGCATTTAGATGAGTACCTGATACACTGAGGGTCCAATGAGTACCTATTTGGATTTCTTTCACTTTCCAAATTCTCTTAATCTCCAAGAGTTGTGCCTCTTCTTCTCTCATCACAAGTTTGACTGAAGTGCCTGCTTGTCTTCCTTAGATGCCTCCTGAAATGAACCACAGGAAACAACTCCTTTATTTCACAACCATCAGAGACTCTACCTGCCAAGAACATCTTGCACACATGCCCTGAGAGGAACCATCCCTGGCAGGCAGCCTCTCCTGGCAGCAGGCCCGAGCCTGACAGGAGAACACTGTGTCTTCTTGAAAGGGGTGCTACCTTTTAGATGGGTAGTGTTTTGCTACTAATGCCAAGTCTGCCTGTGGGTTTCATCAGGACCTGGTATGAGTACTGGATTCCACTTCCAAGTGTTTTAAAGTAAAAATGCATGCACTACAAAGAAGAAATAAGTAGCAGTCACTTGTGTGTAGAATCAGGAAATTCTGTGCAGGGCTCCCTTATGATGAATTATTAGCTGTGAAGATGAAGGTGGAACTTGAAGTGTAGCTCAGTTGCTAGAATGTTTCTCTGGTCTGCCCGGAGCTCTGAGTCCAGTCCCCAGCTCTATATAAACTAGAACTGGTGGTATGTTTCTATAATCTAAGCATTTGGGTGGTGAAGGTTGGTGGCCCAAAGTTCAAAATTATCCTCAATTGAATAGGGAGTTTGAGATCAGCCTGGAATACATGAAACAATGTCTGAAAAAAATCAAAAGCAAGTTAAAGATGAATCACCCATTGAGATGAGAAATCAGATGACTGGGGAGGTATTGGTGATACTGTTGCTAAGTACTGAACCAGGAATCCAGAGGTACCTAATGGATCCTTGTTCTGCCACAATGCACCAAGGTACCCTGAACTTCTCAGATGCCATTTGAGTGCATAAATATGATGATGAAGAAAAAGATGATGATGGTAGGGGCTGGAGAGTTGGATTAGTGGTTAAGAGCACACTGGCTGAACTTCAAGAGAACCCAGGTTGAATTCCTAGAATCCACAGGGCAGATCACAATTTTCTATAACTTCAGGTATGGGGGATCTGATGTTCCCTTCTGACTTCTAGTGGTACCAGCCACACAACGGGCATACATACATGTAGGTAAAACACTCATAAAAACAAAGTAAAATTTTCAATGAAATTCAAATTTTTGAAGATAACAAATGAGAATGGCAGTGGATCTGTTGGAACAGTCCCTGAGGTTCTGAAGCCTGAACCCCAAAAAGGAAGAGAGAGTCTGGAAAAGGACAGATTCCTGTGAAAGCACTCTTGAATTTGCTCTCCAGAAGCCACTCTCCATCCATGCTGACTCATTTTGCTTTGTACCCCGGGATGTTGGCCTGAGTCCTGTCTGCCTCAATGAACTTCCTTGCCATCTGGCAAGGGGGAAAGACAGAAATTCACATAGACACACACACACACACACAGAGAGAGAGAGAGAGAGAGAGAGAGAGAGACAGACAGACAGACAGACAGACAGACAGACAGACAGACAGAGATAAGAATAAAGTTGTTTATCACAAAGTACGTGTGTTATGAGAACAGTACAGTCAGTGCCAAGCAAACAACACACACAAGACACAGTACAGACAGAAGGAACGTGTTGAACATAATGGGGCGGGGAAAGAACCTGGGCTTTAGCCACACAGACCTCAACTTAAACTCCTCTAGAGTTTACTTCCTAGATTTAAACTCCAAGAGTTCAGTGGAGCTTATGGTGCTCACAGAGGCCCCTGGAGATCCAGATCTGACAAAGCACAGCATCTTGTCTATGCTCAGTGGATTTGGGAGTTTGAGGAGGATCCACATGAATTCAAGGTAGTGACCCCTGCAGGGCACCTGACACAGGTCTGCCCACAAAGGTCTTACTGAACTCCATGCTTAGTGAACTTTCTTTGTTACCAGCCCCTTACCTACAGCTCTCACTTCTAGATCTGAAGCTTCTCTCTCTCTCTCTCTCTCTCTCTCTCTCTCTCTCTCTCTCTCTCTCTCTCTCTCCTCCCTCCCTCTCTCTGAAGATTTTTAGTGTACTGAGCTTGAAAATGTTGGAACAGTGGCAGAGAAGTAGGGCAGGATGAGCCACTGCCCCGCTATCACACTGAGAAATCTCCTCACAACAACCCTAGAAGCTGGACTCTCTCCTCCCTGTATTACTTTTGGTCATAGTGTTTTATCACAGCAATGCAAAAGCTATCAAGCAAAAGCAGTCTACAGATTCAGTGCAATCTCTATCAAAATTCCAAAGCAATCTTCACAGAAATTGAAAAATAGTCATAAATTTCATATGGAAAAAATTAGACAAATGTGACTAAAATAATCAATCATCAACAACAACCCAAAACAAATAAAAATCCTACTGGAGGCACCACCATCACAGACTTCAAGTTATTTACATAACTATAGTAGTAAAAATAGCATGAGACTGGGACAATAGAATTAGCCAATAATAGGGATAGAATACCCCTACTAAATACCACAGTTTATCAAATTAAAATGCCTGTGCCAGAAACGGGGTACTTATTTTGGAACTATTAGCCATAAGGTCAAATAGAGCCCCAAATATTACAGGCAATATTACTGACAGTGCTCTTGGTTACCATTCAGGTCTTGAAAATAAGTTCTATTGCTGAAAATACCATATGCTTGAGTCATAGAACATGGAAATAATATGTGTGTACTTACCTTAAAGCTACATCCCTACTCAATAGCTTTGATAGATCTGGAAGGTATTATGAATGCTACTGGATGAGAAAAGTAATTATAATTTCCACTCGGCTGTGAACCCTGAGAGCTATAGTAATGACTGGCCTGGCAAGGTATACCCACCAGTTACAATAGTGGCATGAGTGTTATGGCAGTAACCAAACACATTCCAGTTTGTTTTAAGGTTTTCTCCACTAGATGGAAACCATACCTGGCACTGTCATCAAGATCAAGAACCTACAGCTAGACAAGTCATGGGGGAGAACCTATTACTACTAATCTGCTAAATGGAAACAGCATTAAATCAACTGCTAATGACTTGTCTTTATGTCCATAAATTATTAAATCTTTCCACCTTCCCTGGAGAAGCTTCTATGCATAGTAGATGGTGATTGACATAGAGACCCACAATTGACCAAGATGCGAAAGTAGGAATGTGCTGCCCTAAATGGAGCACCCCTTCCTCCCAACATTCAGGAATCATCTCAGAAAAGAGATTGGAAAGTTTGAAAGCCAGAGATAGTGGATAGCTCCAAGAAAAGAATATCTTCTAGACAGAGCAGGGCAGCTGCATGTAGGAATATACAGTTGTGACAGCAGGCACAGACCTGTGGAAACCCAAGCCAGACCAAATCCCAGCATGAAGAGGAGAGATGGGCATGAAGTCCAGTCATTACCTGAGGGATTGGCTAAGAGAAGGACTGTCAGTTTTCTCTAACGGTAGATTAGAGAAATGCTCCAGTGGAAGGCCACTTATCTAGAATATTTAGGTGACACAAATTTCTTAATGGATTTAAATTTTAGTGTAGAGAAGGGAATTGACCTGGAAAGAGTTAAAGGGGAAGATATAATCAAAAACATTGTGCAAAAATTCTCAAAGAACAAATAAAATATTCTTCAAGAATACGAAATTATCATATTGGGGCTAATGTGTTAAGAGTTGCTGGGAAGAAGATGCATGCTGGGACTCTGCCATCAATGCCAATCACAGGTGCCCATCGGAGTGATAGTCTATTCTAAGATACTAGTTACAAGTCGCAAAGGCTCTAAACAACCAAATTTCATTGTAATGATCCAATCGTGAAACCCAAAATGGAAGAGTGCTTAGCCCTAAGTCGTAAGTACTTAGAAGATACATGTCTGATGAAAACAGAGAGGGCAGTAAATATCAGAAGCAGGAAGGGAGTTGCTTAGAGATAGGATAGCAGTAATGAAATGTGGATCAAAATGGACACTTAAACACGCACAGTGACTAACACATTACGGACATTCACCCACTAAATCTGCTCAGCTACCTCTGAGAGTTACTACTCGTTCTCTTGTAAAGTTGAAGAGGCAGACATGGAAAGGTCAGGTAGCTCTTTCTACTTAGTCATCACTGTGTTCACTTGCAGGTCCTCGGGAAAATTGACCTTAGACACAACTTGGTAACTTAATCTATTTTCCATTCTTAAACTTGGGGGTGGGATTCAAAAAGACAAAAGTCCCCAGATATTAAACTGATAGGAAATCCAAACAGAAGAGACAGCAAATAAGATGAAGTAAGGGAGAGATGAATAACCAAGTACATAGGCTACAGGGTCATTAGATGACTTTAGCCTGGTCATTGGGATTCTGGTTCGTGGCTACAAATAAGGAAAGAAGCAGCACTGGGTGGAGTGACATGTGCTTTAATCCCAGCATTCCGGAGACAAAGGCAGACAGAGACCTGTATCTGTGTGTGTTCCAGGTCAGATTGTTCTACACTGTGAGTTCCAGGGCAGCCCTGGCTCCATAGAGAGACCCTGTCTCAAAAAGGAGGAGGAAGAGGAAAAAGAGGAGGGTTTGATGGAAGCCAGGAATGTTAGAGCATGATAAAGCAGGAATGTTACCAGGTGAAAGCTAGATTGAACGACAGAGATCTCCCATCTCAACATAAAGAAGAAGTGACACACTTCCTCCAACAAGGCCATGCCCCCAATCATGCCACTCCTGGGGCCATTTACACGCAGACCACTCCACTGTGGCCGCTCCTGAAGATGTAGCTTCTGGTCTGCACAGCTGACACTGCCCTGCCCAAGCCCTTGAAAGTAAGTGAGCCTTTTCACAATCACCTCACTAATTCCTTCTTCTTTGTGTGACTGATCAGTACAAAGAGCAAGGCTAACGGTGTAACTCAATCAGGACAGTGTTTGCCTAACACTAGAGTGTTATCTTCAGCACAGAATGAACTAGGATGTTAGAGTGTACTTGTAATCCCGGTGCTCAGGTAGTAGAGGCAGGAGGTTCAGGGATTCAAAGTCATCCTTGGCTGCTACAACGTAAATCTGAAGCCAACCTGGGAGACAGGAGATCCTGCCATTAAAAACAAATTTAAAAATAAATAACAAATAAGAAGGACGAGTTAGGGGGGGAGTAAACCAAGAAGCCAACTGTGGTGGTGCATACCTTTAATCCCAGGAAGAGGCAGGTGGATCTCTGTGAGTTTGAGGCTAGGACAATCTACATAGCAAGCTCCGGGAATACATAAAAAGACCCTTTCTGGGGAAAAACAAACAAGAAGATAAAGCAGAAAAAAAAATATCAGATAATCAGCTGAGTGTCATTTCCTAGAAGTCAATGGAAGAGTGAATTTAATAAAGATACTAGTGCCAAATCACCCCAGGCTATCACTTAAGGAAAAGTCATTTACTTTAGCATTAGACCTGCCATGGCCAAGCTTCGAATGGGGCTTCTATCTCCACTGAGCACCTGAATCACCAAAAGCACACAGACACCTAAGAAATGTCACCAGCACCCAACTCGGTTGGTGCTGAGATGTAGGCTTACGTACTATTCACTGGCCCAGGTTCTGTGCAGGTGGAATGAAGAGCAAAGTAGCTCTTAATTACTTTAATTTCTTTAAAGTAAAAGAAAGTGAGCAAAGCATCTGTTTGGTAGACCAGTTAGCTATTCCACAGTGTATACAAATTTCAAAATATGGCTTAAAGAATAAATGCATGAAAGTTTTATTCATCAATTTACAAATTAATCGAAGGAGGAAATTTGATGTATTTGTTGAAAGCCAGCAATTCTTGGAGAGTAATAGAGAACAGAGAAGAAACAGAGAGGGGTGTTTTTCAGAAAAGATATTAGCAGTCTTAACATCAGGCCTAGATATTTAACACCACCCCACCCCACCCCCGTTTTACCGTGTGATTTAACCTTATCTGTAACATCAGGATGAAAATACTTGCTGTGCTCAACGCACAGTTTCCTTGAGAGGTCAAGAAGGGATAATAGATGTGAGAGCACTTTGAAAAAAAAAAAAAAAAAGAATTGAAGTGCTATAAAAATGTAAGATTTATATGGCTGTCAGTTCCTTTTCCCCAAAGATGGCCCTAAAGATAGTGATTATCAACTGTAAAGACCTGTGAGGAGCCAGCATCCCCTTCCACGCTGAGCTCACAAAGACAGTATCCTTTGATAAGTGCTCACAGCAACGATCTGAAGGTCTAATGCTGTTTGCAACTCTTGCTTTTTCACAGCTAGCCTTGCGCCCAATCTATTTTAGATGCAGTGTCCAGAGTCCCACAAATCCTGCTTAAAATTGCTAAATAGATCAGCCATCTCACATGAAACTAAAAAGAGCAAAGGCGTTACTGCTGTAAAAGTTTAAAAAGTAAATTTAATGTTGCGTGGTTCCCATTCAGTTGTCAATATCATGCTTACAGAGAAAAGGGAAGGCCAGAGACTGAAGGGCATCAATGAGAGTAGACAGTGCTACAAGTCAGGAGTCTAAATCCCTGGGCAGAAGGTAAAAGAGTATCCCAGATCTGAGCCAAAAGCGCCAGCAAACTCAATGACTGCCTCAAGGTCTAGCTGAGTTACCCGGGTTTGCCCACCTGCATACTATGCTGGACCTACAATAACCAGAGCCGAAGCCTTCTCAGTTACTTGTTCAGAGCCAACAGTAACACCTTCCGTGGTGTTGCTGAGGCCCCACAGACAGGTGTTCTTTAATCATAGATGACTGTGGATAGTCAGAGTTGGATTGCATCTTTCTGTGGGTTTCACGTTGTCCTTAGATACAAAAATATTAGCCAATAGAGTTCTTTGTCAGAGATACAGTGTGACTTAATGCTTGGATTTCTTTTTCTTTATAGCAATTTGAATTCAGAGGAAAAATATGGAAAGATGGATCAAGTCGCAACTAGGAGTTGACAGGTGTCTGGTAACCAGTGTGAGTATCTAAAGAATGATCAGTTACCCTCCCCTGCCATGCTGCTGCTGGCTGTGTCTGCTCGACTCTGGTTACTATCAGGGAGAAGGCATTAATGCATTCTTGGTCTGCCCACACCTCTTTGCCCTTCTCAGACAGAAGTACAGCACTCCAAAGCCAGCCACTTCTTCATCTTATATCACTTCCACAAGGCCATAAAGCATTAGGATTTTGAAGCAAAGCTATAATGGACACTTCTCAGATTTTCATGGGCATTCTCATCCATGCAAGAGTCACTTGCCTTGCTCATGAATCCTTGGAGAAAGTTTGTTGTACAAAAGAAAGTGATCACAGCTCCTCTAGGCACTCCATCCTTGGCTCCTTGCCTAATGAAAACCATCCCCATTGAAGAAGTACCTTTCATATTCCAGTATGTGCGTTTCAGGCTTCTCACATGGGAGGTAACTAAGCTTGCTGCAGAAAGGAATAGTTTGGTAGTCACTCTAGCACTTAGGAGGAAGAGGCAGGAAGTTCAGGAGTTCGGGGTCATTCTTAGCTATAGAGAGAGTTGGAGCCCATACTGAACTACGTGAGAATCTGTCTCAAAAACGAGTAAATAAAAGAAAAATAGTTGTAGGGATGGTGGCACATGCCTCTAATCCCAGCACTCAGGAGACAGAGGCAGGCAGATGTCTGAATTTGAGGGAAGCCTGGTATACAGAGTGAGTTTCAGGACAGCAAGGGCTACACAGAGAAACCCTATCTTGAAAAAAATCCAACAACAAAATTGTTAAATAGTTTCTGGGACCTTGGACAAGCTAACTAACCTCCACAGATCTCTTTTCCCATCTATGGAAAGAAGTAAAAAAAAAAATAGTATCGTTTTTTAGCACCGTTAGAAATGGAATGGCAAGTCCACCAATAGAAGGTGGCATATTTGATTTGTCCGGCTATTACTGAGACTGAATATCTCAGTAGAAGGAAGTGCTGTGGTCTCTGATCTTTGTGAGTCCCCTGTGAGCAGAAGACAAGACATCTCAGCCAGAGGTATTCACTACTCATGGCGACCCAAGCTCAAGGAAAGTGATGCTTAGCAGTTCGTCTCCAGCAATTCTTATTGTCTCCTCGGAGGAAGCAGCACTCATCAATAAACCAGCCAGCAGCGGTGCACTTTTCAAAATTACATGGAAATGTTACTGCTTTTATATTGCTATAATAACAGGCAAACAAAACGGTTGTTTCTTTTTCCTGTTCTCAAAGACATGCTGTTGACAATTACAGTTTCAGAAGCACAAAGTGAAAAGAAAAAAAAATACCCAAAAACTCAAAATGAAATGTAAAATTAGATTTCTTTTAAAATCCTACCCTCTCCCACTCTCGACTGCTCTAACAGGGGGTAGGGTATGTGCGTGTGTGTGATTTTTCTATGTCCATAGTCCCTGTGATAGTGAGACATAATAAACAACTGAATAGCTTAGGACTTAACTAAGATTATTTTTCAAGTATATTCTCCAACTGTAATAACTTGGCTTCCAAAAAAAAAATAATGGCTGCAAATATTTGAAACGTCGAACATCTATTTGAGGGCCTAAGCGATTAACACAATTGAACATAATAGCCCCCTTCCAAACCACTTCCCAGAACTAGAAAAAAGAAAAACTTTCAACCTTAAGACAGCATTCCAACTATATTTTCTTTATTCAATGAAGAAGGGAGACTGTGAAGTTCTTGTATTCCTTTCACAGAGACCCTTCTGAGCTTTAAGGAAAGCACTTTTCTAGAGGCACAAAATGAGTAATTCCTCTGCTTCCAGGAAACTTAATCGCTGAAAATATCTGAAATCTTAAAAGCTATGTAAAAGGTCTTTGTAGAGATACATACAAAAAAATCGAGAAAGAATCGTTTTAAATGGAACTCAGCATTTACCTGTGTAAAGTAGACACATCTCACATGGCGGGATGTCTGGTATAGAACATATCTAGACAGCCAGTGGCTGCCTGTCCCCAAGGAAATCACTGAAATCCTGAGGAAGAATGGGGAGAGGGAGCCTTCCTGCTTTGAGTCTGTGCTTTCTTTATTGTATACATGCATGTGTATTAATGTTAACCTAATGTAGTTACTTAATTTCACTACCCATGGCCTCATGGGTAAATTAGACAGCGGCTACTTTCCAGGGGTGCTGTGGTCCACATCTATGATCAGTCCAGAAGGCCAGTGTTCTCCCTGACCAGGCCCTCAGGCAGAGGAGTCCCAGTTGCTTTCTACGCTAAGCTCTGAGCCTGGGGAGTTGTGAATAAATAGAAGATACAACTTCCAGCCAACACTACAGGATAGTTAGCCCACGCTCCAACCCCACTTGCCTTCTCCCAGCCCCAGAGAGCCTGCAAGGGGAGCATTGTGGTCTTCTCTTAACTGACCTCGCCTTCCTGCAGTTCCTTCTGTGCATGTCTTCCCTCAAGAACCTGGAGATGCTATAACTAAGGCAGTTTACTCTCCTCTAAGTCCTCATGTCCCAATGCAACAAACTCGAAACAGAGCCCTTCTGGAGCAAACTAACTAGCAAGTTTCCTGACTCTCTAAGTTTTGGGTCTTCCTTCTTTAAATGGTAAAAGTCATTGTAGAAACTCCTGGCTTCTAATAGGATTGCACTCCTATAAACTCACTACACGCTGAGATTTCATGGAGTTGAATACATTTAAAGTGTTCATACACCTAACTGAGCAAGCGCCATAGCCCAGTGTAGGCAATCTCAAATGCACTCAAGTACCTCCATTAGCTTCCATTTGGGTAAAATAAACGAACATGACACTTATTTTAGAATAAAGTGTTGGCTGTCTCCTGGGATTAATTGAATGTCTCACCTGTTCACCCTATGACTTGTGTGTCTGATTAGGAGCTGTGACTCTCATTCATCACAAAGGAAGGCTAGCCTCAGAAACAAGTCAGAACTTAATATGCATTCCCACTTGCGTCCATGTTGCTCTGATGTCACTGTAAAGTTGAAACTTAAAAGTCAAATCAGGGTCTATCGGGGACCTTCTGGGTGTTTTCAAAGGAATGACCAGACACTGAACAATGTCAATAATGGAAATGCCTAGTACCATATGCAACACAATGAGACAGAAATGTTAGATGAATTGCATACACTAGCAAGATTTTGCTGAAAGGACCCTGATATAGCTGTCTCTTGTGAGACTATGCTGGGGCCTAGCAAACACATAAGTGGATATTCACAGTCAACTATTGGATTGATCACAGGGCCCCCAATGGAGGAGCTAGAGAAAGTACTCAAGGAGCTGGGGGGATCTGCAACCCTATAGGTGGAACAACATTATGAACTAACCAGTACCCACCCCCCCCGGAGGAGGTCGTGTCTCTAGCTGCATATGTATCAGAAGATGGCCTAGTCGGCCATCAGTGGAAAGAGAGGCCCATTGGTTGTGCAAACTTTATATGCCTCAGTACAGGGGAACGCCAGGGTCAAGAAGTGGAAGAGTGGGTGGGGGAGGGTGTGGGGGGCTTTTGGGATATCATTGGAAATGTAAATGAAATAAATACCCAATTAAAAAAAAAAGAAATGTTAGATGAATCACCAGACCCATCATTTTGGGTAGTAATCATCACAGGTAGTAATAAAAAGAACTGGTTCTTAGTTCCAGCTTCCCTGGACTGCTGAAACGTCTAACCCTCCATCTGCCCCAGAACCTACTTACAAACTGTGTGATCTAGCAGAAATGGTTGTCTTCACATCCAGAGGGGTTTACCTTGAGCAAATCTTTAACTTCTGGTCTTGTCTGTGTTGGCATAGAGTCTTACTTTGTAGCTCAAGGTGGACTCAAGTCCATAATCCTCCTGCCTGAATCTCCCAAGTGCAGAGATTATAGGAGTATGCCTCTGCCACCACCACCCCCCAGATCTTCTTGCGAGATCCATTTTTTCTTATCCATGATATAGACAGCTACACCTTCCTAATAGCATTTGGACACAATGAATAAAAAGTGGTCGATGCTTAAGCGTTCTGTGTATCTTGGCTGTTTCCAGTTCAGTCTGAAGAGACCCATCTGTTCCCCTGCCCCAAACCTTTGTTTTCCTGGATACCCACTTTAGCTCATCCCTGCTGGCTCTGTCCTCTCCATCCCCATCTCTGAGAACCTCATGCATCTGTGTATCTGAGAGCCTTTGTGGCACCTTCTCTGACCCCAATGACTTTTCCTACCAATGACTTCATACAATGCGTATCTTCTATATGGGAAAATATAAGAGATGAAAACTCAGAAGACCCCAAGAACCTTCCTCCATGGCCACTGCTAGGCTAATTAGAAGCCATGATGCCAGTCAATAACAAGTTCCAGTCACGTGTTACAGAGAACAGTTTCCCAATAGACTCTTCCTGAGTCTCCTGAACTTTGATCTCTGTGTCTTCTGGGTAAGATCCCTAGCCATCCAGGAAGTTAACTCCTCTGTGCCTATTCAGAAGTAGTTCATAAAAGAAATATGTTCTTGTTCATTGGCAAATAAAACATACTGAAGACAGTTGGCACACATGGTATGTCTGTCTATACACACAGGCAAAACATTTATATACATATAATAAAAAAAATTAAAAACCCAACCCAAATGGTACCTAGTAAAGAACTCCATCAATTTTGTGCAATATAGATCAATACCCTGTTCTCTCATGAGTCCAGTGTTATCTGGCTTTTCATAGAGCACCTACTCAGGACTATGAAGAAAGAGACTCTGACAAGACCGTCACCATCTTGAGGTTGTCCTGCCCAGCATCAATATGAATAGCCAGTGCAAAAATTAATTAATTAATGCTGATATTTATAATTAAAAAATCACCCTTTCAAGGCTTTTCAGTGACTGGAATTCACTCTGGTGAAGAGACACTGAGCACTAAAATCACAAGTGCAAAGTGTGAGAAAGAGGAAGAAAAGCTCTAACCAAAGTAGAAAGTCCCCTAGGAAAGTTAAAAACCAGTGTGTATTTTATCTTTTCACCCCTTTATTCCCAAACAGAGGCGATTTTTCAAAATGGAATTTTAAAACTTTGATAGGCACTTTTGAAAGCCTTACTTATTTTTAATTTAGCAAAGAGCTATAATCTTAGGCCTGAAAAAAAATCTTGTTTCCAGGAAGTGTAGTTCTTTCTGAAGCACCACCACCATGAGTAGAAGGTTCATAGAGTTTTGCTATGCAAAAAAGAATGGCTTTTTAGTCTTTATGTATGGGTATTTATCTGCATGTATGTCTGTAAACTACTTGCATGTAGTGCCTGTGGAAGCCAGAAGAGGGTCCCTGGACTAAAATTACAGATGGTTGTGAGCAGCCATGTGGATACTAGGAGTTGAACCTGTGTCCTCCAGGAAAGCAAGTCCTCTTAACTGCAGAGCCATCTCATCAGTTCCTAGAACAACTTTTAGGGTTTGGTTGGTTGGTTAGGAGGTGGTGGTGGTGGTGGTGGTGGTGGTGGTGGTGGTGGTAGTTTGAGACAGGGTCTCTTTCTGCATAGTCCTGGCTATCCCGGAGTTCTCACGATATAGATCAGCCTGACCTTGAACTCACAGAGGTCCTAATGCCTCTGCTTCCCAAGTGCTGGGATTAAAGGTGTGTGCCACCACATCTGGCACCTAGAACAACAGTTAAATCCAGGCAGAGTGAATTGCTATTATATGTCTCAGGAATGTTTCATTGAGGAAAAGGTAGTTTCTTGTTCTTTGCCATTTTCTGCAGGAAATTTCTACCAGGTATATCCTTTTCTATGTATCACACAACGGGGCACACAGAGGTTAGCAAAAGATGTCAAAACCTTGCCCCAGTTGTCTCATTCATATTTAGGCCAGATGCTAGAGTCAGCTCTGAAGTCGGGTGTGGCCATGCCACCTCAACCACCTCCCTATGGCATGCCTGTTCCCCATTCAATAAGCATTTTTCCAACATATGGAATTTCTGGAGAGAGATTGAGATTGTGGTCCTTTGGGCATTTTATACTCATACAATCCTTTCTTCTAAAAATATAAGAGTGGTTATATAGATTTAGGATTTATTCATCCTATTTAGGTATCATGTTTTCACTCTGAAATGCCTCTCACTGCTTGGTTTGAACTCTTGTCCATTTGAGGGGAGTGGAGAACCTTTAGGATGTAGGCTGGCTGGTAAAGGTAGATATGGAATATTGAAGGTTGCAGACTGACTCTGATATCAGTGTTCTTTGACTCCTGATTTGCAGCAAAACAAATCACCTCTATAGCCATGAATCTGCTCAAGTCTTCCCCACCATAGTGGACTGAAACCTGAACAGTGGGTCAAGACAAGCCTGTCCTTCCTTGAGATGTTTCTGCAAGGTATTCTGACCATAACAAAACAAAAGCAAGATACATCAAGCACGCAACACTTTTCTAAAACTGTATTGTGTACATACATGCATTTATGTGGGGTTTTGCACATGTGCATGTGAGTGCTTATATATATATATATATATATATATATATATATATATATATATAGTTCGTGTGCTTAAATACTAGAGGTTGACATCAGCTGTCTTCTTCAATCATTTACCATTTTAGTTTTTAAAACAGGCTCTCTCATTAAACCCAGAATTCATCCATTGGCTAAAATAACTGTCCAATGAGCTCTAAGGACCCACCTGCCTCCTTGTTTCCCTCCCTCCCTTCTTATTTAGCAGGGAAGTGCCTAGCTTTTATGAGAAATTTAGAGATCTAGACTTCCTCGGTCCTCATTCCTGTGTGACAGGCACTTTATCAACTGAGCCACCATCTGAGCTCCTACATCTTTTTGAGTAACAAAAAACTCCATAAGGAAAAGATTATCTGTATATACTTGCCTCACATCATCATATTTTGGTATAAATCTCTTTAGAGGGTACTAGATGCTCCCCTTTGTCATTGACAACAGAAGTATCCTGTGTGTTACCAGGTAACTTGGTGAGAAAGCTTGCCTGGTCTTCGCATATTTAACTAGTATTCCCTCAAGATGAGACAGCCCTCCTCCACCCACTCCCCCACCCACCCACTCCCACTTCTTGGCCCTGGCGTTCCCCTGTACTGAGGCATATAAAGTTTGCACAACCAATGGGCCTCTCTTTCCACTGATGGCCGACTAGGCCATCTTCTGATACATATGCAGCTAGAGACACGACCTCCTCTGGGGGGTACTTGTTAGTTCATATTGTTGTTCCACCTATAGGGTTGCAGATCCCCCCAGCTCCTTGGGTACTTTCTCTAGCTCCTCCATTGGGGGTCCTGTGATCCATCCAATAGCTGAATATGAGCATCCACCTCTGTGTGCAGGAACTCTTAGCCCAAGAGGCCTTCCTTTTTTTGTGAGTTTACAGTCTGTAAGGCAGGGCATACCATTAGACATTCCCACCTTCATAAAGGCATGAAGTCTCTTGGAGAGACCTCAACTTTGCTTTATAGAGAAGGTTCTCAAAGGCCAACTTCTCACCCTGGCTTGTCTTTCAGTAGTTCTTACTGACCAGCACAGGAATGACCAAACCATGGGTAAAGGGAGAGCAGAAGAGACCATAATCTAACTGTAAAGAGCAAAGCTAAAGAAACCAATGCGTTTCCTCTGAGCATGACTGAAAGCGGATGGACATTCATTTCTAATGGATATTAAGATAGATAGCATGCAATGAGACAATATAGTCAAGCAATACAAATGTATTTTTCTGCCACCCTCCAGTCACACCTCTCTTACCTAGCTCCCACAAAAGCCATTTTGCCCACTTATAATGGTCCTGGCTTCTGGGAGCCTGCCTGACCTAAAGTTCAGTCCCAAGAGTGAATAATAGAGACTCAGGTCTAACAGTTTTAAACCTGATGCTGGATACATAGGCCAAACCCTGAGGGGAGCATGAGGGACAGTCAAGCCTTCCATGCTTATTGAACGCCTTATAGTTTTGCTTGTACCCGTCTTTTATGTAAGTATATAAGGAGTACGGTGAGACGTTTAGAATATTCTCGAGTGTTTTTTTAAGTGTTCCCAAGGCCCCGCTGCCATTTGGTTCTTCCTTGCAGAGATGCTGCAGCAGGTGCTGCCCGTGGGACTACGGGTGATGCATGATGGAGATGAGAAAGCTTTTAAACGTTTGTCTTCCTAAAAAACATTTTCACTGCCTCTCTGAGAAGTACCCAGCTGGTGTTTAACCTCCACAGTAGCAAATCAGATTATTTATCGTTCTATTTCATGATGTATTTCCTAAAGTAATGAATGGTTCATTTAACTAAGTTTAGGCATCTGTCTCCCAACAGCCTCCTTCTCAGCTGTACCTTTAGTTGGTCCTGGAGCCCATTGGAATGGGTTCCAGCCTCCCAGTCTCTTTCCGTCCCCCACCACCCCCAAGCCGCTTCCCCTCCTGTCCTCCCTCCTCCTGATCCCTCCCCTTGGTTATTTAGGAGATTAGAGTTCATTAATTAAATCCTGTGCTTAGATCGAACTGTAACACTATTCCAATCACATTTATCTTTCAGACGGCGGTGGAGATGGCAACCTCGCTGGGAACGCGCTGGGGAGCCTGAGCTCGCAGCCAGAGACGCACTGCTCCTTGTGCTCCACCGCCCGCCACGCTGCCGCGCAGACCCTCCATCTTCCATTTCAGCTCCGGGCCAGGCTCGACCCTGCCCCGGGGTGGGGTAGGGAGCGGGCTCCAGCTTCTCTCGGGGCTCCAGATCGTTCTCCACCCCCGGGCCCTCTGCGACTCAATTGCCTGGGTCCCCCCTCCCCCGCCACACACACTCACACGCGCCCGCGAGCACACACGCACGCACACAACACTCACACGCCAGCAGGCTGCTGGCCGCTCAATGGACCGATTTCCCCGGTTTCCCTGAACCCAGCCTAGCCCGGGATGAGAAATTGCAAAATGGCCCGAGTCGCCAGTGTGCTTGGGCTAGTCATGCTCAGCGTGGCCCTGCTGATTTTATCGCTTATCAGCTACGTGTCTCTGAAAAAGGAGAACATCTTCACCACTCCCAAGTACGCCAGCCCGGGGGCGCCCCGAATGTACATGTTCCACGCGGGATTCCGGTGAGTGTGGGCCTCTGTTGGAGCACCCTCGGGTATCTCGGGTCGATGGTGTGTTGGGGGACCGTCAGAGAAGAGTATTTGGGCTTCTCGGTAACTGCGTGGTCCTTTCATTCCTTTTTCTGTTTCTGCTCTTTATTTTTTTATTTTATTTGTTTATCCCAAAGCCCCTAAAAGCCTTTGTCCTAATCGATGTGATTGAATTTCTCCTATTCTTCCTCTGCGTCCCTTCCCCCATTTCAAAACTGGGGTGTTGGTGGTAGAGCGAGAGGCGGTGTTTGGACAGCGGAGGGGGGCGGGGATGAACCCAGAGATGGACAAGGCTTGAGGTGAGCACTAGCGGCGGACTCCGCAGGCCTGGCGGGGCGATCTAATGGCGCAGGCGCCAACTGTTCTCGCATCCCTTCCCTCCTCCCCCTTCTCATCTAATGATGCGCAGGTTTATTCTCCTGAAGCCCCTAGGGGGTTCTTCCTCGACCCTCTCCCCAACCCCCCGCTGCCACTCGCCCCCTCCCTTCCTGGATTTCTGCAATTCCTTAGCCCCTGCGGGAAGCTAGCCTTCTGTTGAGGGCCGCCCACCCTCGCCCGGTCGAAGTCACCCCGGGGCGCAGCTCCGCACAGCTCATCTGGAGCCCCACCCCTACCTGGGCCCCCGTAAGGAGCTCTCCCTGCACCGCCTTCTGGTGGGCGGGTGGCAACCTCAAGCTGCACCCTGTGGGCCAAGCTGGGCCAGGGATGTGCAACCTGAAGAAGCTAGGCCTGGACAGAAGAGCTCGGCTGCAGGCTGCCTCTGGGAGTCTCCAGCTAAAGGCTGAGGGTGAAATCAGACTTGGGGCGTGGGAAGGAAAAGGTTAAAGCTGGAGCCCCCAACCCCCACCCCTTTCGCCTGAGTCTCGAATTTCCTCTGCCCTTTCACCAAAAATCAATTCTCCGGGCCTGGGGGTGGCGGGGTCGGGCCGGCGGCTGCTGTCCGCGGTGCTGACTCGTAGTCCCGCTGAGCCGCGGACTGCAGCCCTGGGCTGGGCTCCGACCCTTGCTGTTTGTGTGACCGCCATCTTTCTTACGATCTCCCCTGCACCCGGAGGGCTAGACAATGGGGAAGAGTGTCCCCTTTTCTTCCTCTCTTCCGGGCTTGTGTAGGAGCAGAGAATGTGCCAAAAGAGAGGGGCTGTGGGGGTGGGCTTGCTCTTGTGCCAGCTGCCGCTTCTGGTTGTTGCTGGCGCTGTCACTCTCTGGGTTCCCCTCCCTGAGGCCAGCACCTATCTGAACTCATGCTCCTCTTCAGGTCGCAGTTTGCACTGAAGTTTCTAGACCAGTCATTTGTGCCCATTACGAATTCTCTCACCCATGAACTCCAGGAGAAACCTTCTAAATGGACATTTAATCGGACAGCGTTTTTACATCAAAGGTAGGATAGGAAGAGAGGTTTTGGTTGTTGATGTTGTTTTTAATTTTGAAACTCAATAAAACAAGCAGCACAAAAAGTAATCCAAAACCAGTACCACACACACACAAAGCCACAACTCGTTTCGCCCCACCGGCAAGTGTAGGGGCTATATTTTCGTAGCCTAAATGTAAGAGGAGATGATTCATAGCCATCCCTCTTAAATATTTGTAGTACCCTCTAAAAAGGAGCAATCAGGTTGCCTAATACCTTCGTAATTTGGCCTTGACTGAACACCATGTTGTCTGGCTGCACCAAAGTTGTCTATTTTAAAAAATAAATCAATAAAAAAAAATGTAAAAAGGTTTCATTCATTGAAAGTGGATGGTCTCCTGTATAATATAGCTATCCGATCTTACTGAAACACGACCTTACCACATCACTCACGAGTGGAGATGTGGGCCCAAATATATACATGTATGTAAACATGATTTTGTTTTGGTTTTGCCTGTTTGTTTTCATGAAGTTTTTGAAGCTTTTAATTTATTATAAAACTAACTCCATTCTTATTCGTTGTAGTGGCCCGTTTTTATACATGAAGAAGGATTTTCTTCATTGTTTTAGGTGAAGGGGGAAAAAGGAAATTAAGTCTCAGTGATTTGGGGCCTCAGAACCATAGGCACCCCCACCCACCCAGCCAGCGTGATTGTTATGCCACTCAATGCAATGTGAGCCATCTAGTGCATTTATTAGGGCTGTGAATGCTTATTTTACAAACCAGAAAGGGATATGTGGTCTTGCCCTGGTATTTATTGCATTTATTGTCACAGTACTTTAAATATATATACATATATATATATATATATATATAGAGAGAGAGAGAGAGAGAGAGAGAGTATGTGCGTGTGCGTGTGTGTGTATATGTGTGTGTGTGTGTGTGTGTGTGTATATGTGTGTGTGTGTATGTGTGTGTGTGTATGTGTGTGTGTGTATCTACTGGAAGATTGAAAAGAAACCCATGGTTTCAGAAAAATGTGTGGGTTTTTTTTAAAACTGGTATAATCATAAGATTATGGTTACAGTTTTTAAAGTATTTATGCTTAATTATTAACTAGTTTGTGGCTGTTAATTCTAAGCCATGAGGTGCTTTTCAGCATTGGCCTTTCGGAGTTTCATCTAAATTTAATTTTACAGACAGCAGAGTTTTCAAGGTAGAACACCTTATCCCAATCCCCCAAACACACCAGATACATCTCTAACTTAATTACAGTATTTTTCTACACTCGGCCAAGTATCCCTAGCAATCAATCAAAAGAACACTTCCTCCTCAAAATGCCCCGCCTTTCAATCCTTTTCTTAGGGAAACTTTAATTAATTTTAACAGTGCTGTTTTAGGTTGGTTTTTTAACAACTCCAAGAATTATGCTGGTAACTGAAAGCTGAGGTGACTGTCCCAGTCTACGTTGTCCTAGATTTGATCCTACATAGCTCTTTTCATCCCGCTGTTGTTTAAACAGAAGGCATGAGTGTTTCAATTTGCCTTCTTGTCACTGGGGAACCTGCAGCAAAGTTGCAGGTTACCTGTCTTTTTAAACTATTTTTAAGTACCTCAGACTTTAAGAGGAGATAATTTTATGAAAAAGCTCGATATGAAACCAAGCTGAAGTCAATTCTAAGTATGCCTTTTCTTTTATTGCCTATTTTCTTCAGATTTTAATGGCCTTTTTTTTTTTTTTCTGAAGGCACACCTATATCCCGCTAAATTGTGATTCCATATAATCAAACAGGGAGCAGAAAATCCCTGTTTCATGATTCAGCGGCCCCAATGAGATTACCATTTCATTTCTATTAAGTGTTTAGCTATGCCCATTACGCTTCCCATTTTCATATTTTAATAATACAGAGTGCTGGGTTGTATACTCATCCATATCTGTTTAGCTTTTATTTAGACACCTGTAGTATTCGCTATTGGTTGAGCACTACAGTCCAATAGCCAAGGAGTAGCCCCTAGTTACAAACTAAGTCACCAATGTTTATACATTAATGTGAGCTCTTTGAGGCCTGTGTAAACTGTCTCCCAGTGTTTTCTAACACAGTTTGGCACCTGCTTCCTCCTTAATCAAATACACTCTCCGAGTAGGCCAGAATACCACAAAATCGTAGGTCAAACTGTCCCGCTGAATTGACTAGCATCCAGAGGTTACATTCAGCACTTGACTGAGATATCTTGCCACGCCTGCACATGATAAAACAGGATTCCCTTTGGAGCCTGCAAATATGAATGTATACTCTTACTTGAATGTGCTTAATATTCTTGCGTGAGTTAAATGGAAGCATAAGATAGAGAAACTTGGGTCTTTGGAATAAAATGTATTTAATGAATCTTTTTTTTTTATTTTAGGCAAGAAATTCTTCAGCATGTCGATGTAATAAAAAATTTTTCTTTGACCAAGAATAGTGTTCGGATTGGACAACTGATGCACTATGATTATTCCAGCCATAAATATGTCTTCTCTATTAGCAATAACTTCCGGTCCCTGCTCCCAGATGTGTCGCCCATTATGAATAAGCGTTATAATATTTGTGCTGTGGTTGGAAACAGTGGAATCTTGACAGGGAGTCAGTGTGGACAAGAAATAGATAAATCAGATTTTGTTTTTCGATGCAATTTTGCCCCGACAGAGGCTTTCCACAAAGATGTTGGAAGGAAGACCAACCTCACAACCTTCAATCCGAGCATCTTAGAAAAATATTACAACAATCTTTTAACCATTCAGGACCGTAACAACTTCTTCCTCAGTTTAAAAAAGCTTGATGGGGCCATACTTTGGATCCCTGCATTTTTCTTCCACACGTCTGCAACTGTAACGAGAACGTTAGTGGATTTTTTTGTTGAGCACAGAGGTCAGTTAAAGGTCCAGTTGGCTTGGCCTGGAAATATCATGCAACATGTCAACAGGTGTGTATGTTTTTATTACATTTAACTCATACCCCCACCAGATGGCAAGTCAACACTGTAATCTCTTGGGCACGGGAGCCGTCCAGCTCACTAAGTCATTGTGGTCGGTTTAGTTCTTGAGGCCAAACTCTTATCTTTTTAATGAATGAATGTATCATGCTAGTTAAAAAGTACAGTTTATCCCTACCTGGTAACCAAGTGAGAAATGAAAAGACCATTCATCACCCTTCCTTTTATTTCCTGACCCTTCTTAGCACGCAGCCATGGAAATCACCACCAACCAAGAATTTCCCTTGTACTGATAGGTATAGCCCGGTAACTCCAGTGACTAAGTCAAGCAAAGCCTAATTTTTAAAAAATTGTAATTTAAAGAAGAAAAACATTACCGTTGACTTTAAAACATCCTTTTGGTCTGATGTTTGGGTGTTTGTAGAGTTTCAGACTTGGGAACCCGCCTGGGTAAATCCTAAACAGTGTAATCTGCGTTTATAATGAAACGTTTGAGTATCTAAGGAGCTCATTACTGCCCCTTATGGTTTGATAAGGAGACTAGCCAGAGGTGCAATATTTTCATCTAGTCCAGTAACTTTCAGTTCTGGCCCTTTATGAGAATCAGAGTTTTGAAGTAAAATACTAACTACTGCCGAGGCTGGCCTTGAGTCTAACTCGGTGAGGGAGACATGGATTATGAACTTGGTGTTTTTAGTAACCCCTTAGATGGTTCAAATATACAGCCAGAAGTGAGACAACCATCCAGAGCACTTTTAAAGGCAAGATTAATTATACAACTTTTTTTCCCTTTAACTCCCGGGGCATTGCCTCAACTCCCATGCCCTCTTGTGTAAGGAATCCAGACATCACAGCAGAGCACAAATCTTCTTATAGGTTCAGGTGGGTTCTCTGGAAGGCCGGGTGACCAAGAGTACATGCTCTAATAGATATTCCCTTCCTGTTGTTTCCTAAAATCTTCCAAATTTAAGATCTGTTTAGTCGAGCTTCCATTGAAAGAGAGCTCTTAGTCTAGTAAATTTGTGTATCTCCAAAAGGAAGGGCAACTGAATGTATACTTGTATTAACTGAGACCTTTACTTTGAGAAAATGGTGAATAATTACCAAAGGGTATCGTATACAAACTGATACCGTTCCCAAGAACATAAGAGATAATAGAGCTAAACCCCAACGTTTGACAGCTGAATACTAAGAGTGGAGTGTGTTTGTCTAACGTCACGATTGAACATGGGAGTTTGGAACCAGGTCACTATCCCAAATCTTTGACATCATCGTTTTTACTCCCTTCTGCCCCATGTTTATTCGATTTTTTTAATGACGTTTTAAATCTCATCCGGAAGGGAACAGGCCCGACCGCGTACTGAAGCTGGGAAGTGTATCTAGCCATGAAACCCAAACAGTCTAGAAAACTCTAGCTCCTAGCCCTGCTTCTTGACTTATCTGACTGAAACCTTCATTCAGTACCAGCTGCTGAATCTGCAATGCATTTATTGTTCTGCAGGTACTGGAAAAACAAACACCTCTCACCCAAACGACTGAGCACAGGTATCCTTATGTATACTCTTGCATCTGCAATATGTGAAGAGATCCACTTGTACGGTTTCTGGCCTTTTGGATTTGACCCCAACACCAGGGAGGATCTGCCCTACCACTACTATGACAAAAAAGGAACCAAATTTACCACCAAGTGGCAGGAGTCTCACCAGCTGCCTGCTGAGTTTCAGCTGCTCTATCGAATGCATGGGGAAGGGCTCACGAAGCTTACTCTGTCACACTGTGCCTAAGAACTCCAAATGGAAAGTGCCAAACGGCTGTTTAAAAAGTGCCCCCACCCCCAAACCAAATTGAATAGTCTCCAGAACAGAACCCATAGACAATCTGGCAAAGCCTGTCTGCCACTTACAAGGAAAGACGCCTTCTCTTCCTCTTTTGCACTGCTCTTTGAATGGTCTTAACAAACTTAGGACAGGTGCATTGAAGCCGTGTGATTTAGACTTGATTGGGAAAAAGTTATATTGCATTTGGAAGTATGCTGCACAGAGAATAGCTTGAAATAGTTCTAAGTTTGTATTTTCATAATAAACTGACTCCCATGTGAATGAGGAACGTGACTGTCATCTCCTCCACTCTACTTCGATATAGTCCTCACAACCAGGGAGCTCTGGCCAGCTCCAGCAGGATCTCTTTAGCCAGGGGGATCAGAATCTTCAAAAACAAAAATAAAAAACTGGTTTGCAGGTTGCATACTCTCCCCCCACTCTCTCTCTCCTCTCTCTCTCTCTCTCTCTCTCTCTCTCTCTCTCTCTCTCTCTCTCTCTCACACACACACACACACACACACACACACACACACACTTCCTGTTGCCCTACTACCAATTGAATTTAATAATTTGTTAGGAATATTTTTGGGTTAGCTTTGCTTGTATGTGTTTGCATCTGTACCCATTGTGTTCAAGGCTCTGGATAACTTGGATGTTTCATGACAAACTGAGCAAATCTTAATGACTTCCCCCATGAAGAATTCTCTAGGAAACACCTCTTATTCTTACTGGTCCATATTGTTATTCTACAGCATGGTGGTCTATTTGAGTAGAGTGGCATAAACTACAGTGTCTTTTTTTTTTCTGTCAAAAAGAAAGCCCACAATGTGGGTAGCATTGTGTCTGTTGGCATGAGTGCAGTTGTGGCAGATCCTACAAGGGCTTTCTAGTGTAGCCTTCAACAATTTAATTTCAAGCGCTAGGCTGGGCACTCTCTCAGAGGAAAAAAAAAAGAGGCATTGAGTTAATTTAAAAGCCTAGGGACTCTAAAGACTGGGGAAGAAGAGTATTTGCAGGTTGTATACTCTGTAAAGAGTTGTGACCATTGGAGAAGCACAAGAGTTGGTGTAGAAGACAAACTAAAGCTTTGGCCAGACTGGTCCCTGTATGACGCATGTTAGCATTAGTCATGTCAGATCCTTTCTGTGACATCTCCACCAACAAGGATCTAGACATGCTTGCTTTCTTTGAAACAGTTGAAGATACTATTCTCTGGTTCCAAGTCTGTGCGCCTATACATTGAGCATCTCAAAAAAGAAAAGCCATTATGCAGTGGGAAGACTTGGTCCTAAGTAACCTTTGGGATTTGAGATCAGCTGGCCATTGTTCTCACTGCTTCAGCTGTATCCGTAGAAATCACATCGCAGGCGTTTACACTGAGCAGCACTTTGTTCTTGCAATTCAACCCAAAGTCTGGCCAAGTTGATGTTAAATTTTCATAAGACTTTCTCTCCTCTTTACGAGGGCCCATGGAACACATTTCTTATATGTTCCAGTGGGGTATCTTGTTCTTGTCCAGAAATCTCATCTAGACTGCTTACAGTGTTGTAAATATTTTTAAAAGCCCTTGCTATAGTTCAGACATCAGTGTACTGGCCCTTTTTGGGAAAAAAAAAAAAAAAACATTCCTAAAAAGAAGTGGAGTAAGGACATGCACTGTTCTTGTGTAGGGCCTAGTCCTGGAGCTGCACTGGTCTTTTCGAAGAGCTAAATTGGCCCCAGATAAAAATCTAGTGAAAGAAAGCCATTCAGATCCAAACACAATACCAGCTGTGGCACATCTTACCCTTTGTGAATGCCAGCCATTTAGATAGAGGAGAGGAACTAGGGTCTAAATATTTCAAAATAAGAGGCATTTACTATGCACAGGATAGTAAGAAAATTAAAATTATAAGGTATTTTTAAAAACACTTTAGAATTCAAGGACAATTTCATGGGCATGAAAATTATGCCATGGCTGTGCCCTGTCACAGTAAGCCACACCATGGCTGTGCTCTGTCACTTTAAAGAGTACAGGACACCATGCTGCTACTCTGGATGGGTGTGGGTCATGGAGACTTGACAGAATTGCAGCAGTTATCATCAGGACTGAAAAGCCTACCTATTCCTAAGCCCTTAGCTCATTTGGTTGCAGCTAAGTTATTCCAATGCTAACATTATCCAGGCCAGATTCTGACTTGAGAGCTTTAATTTCAGTGTGCCCATCAGGTCTTACTAAATATAAACTTGGACTCTTTACACTAAGCAAGACAAAATACTCAAAGACTAGAAGATCCCCAAATCTAATTGAATGTTGTGGTGGTTTTTGTTATTTGTTTTTTTTTTTTTTTTATGCATCTTTTTACCTCAGTTGTATCCTGGACCTGTTCTGACCAACTGATTCTACAATTTTTTTTTTCTGTTTCACAAAACTATTTCAACCTGTAAACCAATGCAACAGCTTTCATGGCAGGAAGGTTTTCTTATTAGAAAGGCAGCCAGAGTTTGTTGGCTCTCCCACAGTCCCCAGGTTTGTAGGCTCAAATGCAGTGGACAGAGCAGAGGGACCATTGAGTTTCCTGTTTATGCAGCTACACGCTCATACCCCGCCCTTCTATGTTGGCTCCACTTGGTTGGATCTGGGTTAGTACATTCTTTTCTTAGAAACATACTCATTTTTTTCGGCTACCTAGAGCAGAGTACACCATCAGCTATGTGAATAAATTTCACTATAATGCTCCCAAGGATGTCTGAAAATAACTACTTACTTAGCAGAGAAGACAAGGAAATTTACAAACTCCTGGCAACATGAGTCAAAAGGTGGTTGCCATGACTTCCTCCCACACCCGGAAATTTGGGGTCTGTGTGTGAGTCTATGGAGCTGGCGATCCAACCCAGGACCTTGCTCATGGTAGACAAATACTCTACCATTGATCTCCATTCCCAGACTGTGTTCTCATGCTAAGTAACTTTAACCATTATTTTTAAAATGCAGTCTATTTAGTAGTACAGTGTGTCTACCAATGCTGAATATGACCACTGTACCTTCTGTCTCTGACCTGAATATCAGACATGGGCTATAGCAAGGATGTACAAAGGAAGACCCCGTTCATTCACCTAACCTTATAGTACCAAGGCTGTCAGTGCCAATGAATATGAGTGTCCAGACAAAACTAATATATCAGGGAATTCAATGAATATGAGTCCATGCTATCTCACCTCAAGCAAGGCCCCAAACACTCAGACAATAATTCATGAGCCCCAGAGAAGCAGGAACAATGGAACAGGAGAAGTCATTGAGTTTTCTAACCCATATTGACTTTACAAATATTAAGATTGAGATACAGATAGACTAATAGATTTTCCCCAAAATTTTACATAGATAATTATTGACATTATGATTTCACATATTAATCTTATCAGTATCAAAGATCAGGTCAAAGGAAAGCAGCTTAACTCTGGAATATTTGGGATGTAAACAAAATGGAGAGGGGCCGTAAGGGAAGAAGGGGAAAAGATTACTAAATGCACTCGCCTGGGTACACAGCAGTAGGGGAGATACCTGCCCAGTACACAGCAGTGTACTGAAAACCACCCACTCTCCCCTAAAATGAGAGAGAAACCTGTTAATCCTTGACTGATAAGTCCCAGTTCTGGAATTGATGGTACACAGCTGACAGATGAAATTGTACCTGATAATATATTCATCTCAATAAAATCATGTGTGCATGATTTAGAAGTTGAAGGCTAAAAGTGGCTGTGTACTTCTCCTTGTATATAAAACTTTCAGCAAGGGCCCCTTGAGTTAAGAAATGTTTTCCATCTTGTAAGTAATCTCGACAACAGGCTTTGAATTGTTGTATTTGTTCATTTCACTAAGATTGTACAAAGCATAGTGGAAAACTTTGGTGGTTCTTCATTTTTTTCAAAAGACATTCTGAGATCTTGTCTGTGTTGTTCTGGGTCTTTAAGCCCCTCTTCTCATAACTGTTTGAATGTATCAGACAAACATTTGCTTAGCTTCTCTACTTCCCCACTGTGTATAACTGACCTTGTGACCAGAGTTGGGACTGTGTATGTGTGACTGAAGAGCTCTAATGGAACACCATGGGTTCCGGGAATCGAAGGCATCTCACCAGTTGGTCTAAGCCGCTTAATCCGTGGACCTTTTAACCGAGGCCACCAATGAATTGATACCAAGGACCAAAATGACGAATCCTGCCTCCCTCACACTCTGACTGCTTTGCCACATAAATAGAACATTTCAACTGGGAAATGTTTTCGAACATTATGGTTTGTTATGTGATATTTGCTGAGCATTTATTTTTATTGTAATGATTTGTTAAAGACATGTGTGGTTGAATAGATGTTTTAATCCTTGATGCAGCCCGTTCTCTTATTGTTAGAATCAGGGAGGAGCCTGATGATGAGGAGCCGACTCAGGTTTCAGTGGGATGCTGGGATTAGGACTTGGTGGATGCCAAGGTTGCATCAGCAATGATGTACATACTGAGGGACACCTTGAGATAGAATTCTTGCTCCTCAATCCATGTCTTTGAGTCATGATATCCTGAGATAAGTCCAACCTTAAAGGACCCCTGATTGGTTCTGATGTGGCATATGAAAACTAACAGCCTATTTCACAGTCAACTATACCTATAAGGCTTGGACCAGAGCATTCCTGGAGTACTTTGTATCAAAATACTCCTTAAAGTTATTACAGCACATGACAACATACACACAGTATTAGTGACTCAGCCTGCCAACTTCTGGCCAAACTGACCATCTGCTACTTTTTAAGTGCATAGTAGAAATTTTTCAGGGTAGTCAGAATAGATATGAGCCGGCAGACAAAGTGAGGAGCATAGCTTTTGTGCACTTTCCTCCAAGCCTAGGTCTTTGTACTTCATGGTCCGTGTTTCAAACAAAGAGACAAAGCTCGGGTCATTCATCTTTATAAATGGATAAACCAAGAAGCAGAGAAGTTAAATGACTCATTCAGATTCAATTTGGGATTCATTCCCAGCGGCTAAAATATTCCTCAGGTGGTCTGAATTCTCAGCTCCTGAAGGAGGCCTCCAATGGCGGCATGCACTAATGCTGTGATGTTTGAGCTAAAACAAAACCAGCCCCCCCCCCGAAGAAATCCATAGAGCTAAAAATCCTAAGACCAATGTATGTAAGCAGGTGGTCAGTTATTACTGTCTTGTTCCAGCCCATGCTGGATAAGGTGCCAGCCCATGCTGGATAAGGTGCCACTGTGCTCATGAAGTTCCAAGCCATGCTTTTTCTCTTTACAGTGCACTTGCAAAGCTCTTGATCATCACAGGCACCCAAAGGCTACCTTGGATTTCTTTCTGTGGGATGGAGAAACAGTTTTTTTTTCTCTGTGGTGCACCTAGATACAGCTGCTCTGGTAAACTAGCCTTTATAAGTCTCCAGGTATATGTAACCCCGTCAAAGCCAACGTCAAGCTACTAACATGACGTCAATCAGTATGCATTGGCTTTGACATATGAGCTGGTTCTAGCGGAGCACTGCCTGAACAATTCTGAATCAGCAAGTGGCAGATAGAAGCAGTGGCTCTGGGGGATGTTCAAACACCTTCTTTCAACGAGACAGAAAATCTACCTTGGTTCGTTCACTAATTTCTAGAAAAAGGACATCTTATTATGCCCTTTAAGATGAAAGCCCTAAGGTATCCAAAGACTCTTAGCTGATGGGAGTCTCTCAACAGGTCCTCAGCTTAGGAGATTGTCAGCCAGAGCACTCCTAATGTCAAGGAGTGACCTTCCAGGAGAACATTCTCTAGCTTAATTGCCAGTTACCATCACATTTGGATGAGTTTTTGCTGGCCGGCTTGTTTTTCATCCTTCTGACGACACAAAATTCACAGGCATCCATCAAGCTGTAAAGAAGCAGGCCAAACAAAATACCATTTGGCTTACCTAGTTCCGTGGACCTGCAAAAGCTCCATGACTCAAAGTCTACTCTTCACCAAATGGTTGTTCCATGGCTGGAAGTCTCTGCATGGCACCAAAGGGATGCTCAGCCTCCTGACCAGAGCTTTCATAAGTAAACAGCTGAACACTTCTCAAAGATGATGTCATAATAATTCACAGACATTACTCGCTGCATTGAAGATCTCTGGCTAACTTCAGAGGCTGAGTGAACGAAATTGGTAGAGCAAGGTGCCCTGTGCTGTTCTCTTCCCAGCTTAGCTAGCTATGTCTGGCCTCTGGGGAAAAAAAATGCTACCAAGCAACATGTTGCCCTGTAGTTCACAGCAGAGATCTTGTCCCTCCACACCATTAGTTATGAATGCACTCCCTACCGAGGATGTGCATGGCTTACACAGGGATGAGACACCAAATAAGCTTGGCTTGCAAAGTCAGAGACTTTTCTGGTGGGAGTCATAGTTGGGTGGGGTCAGTAAAATCCTTTGAAAGGTGATGATGGGAGAAAATGTGCCTAGTTCCTCAGACAGTGAAAGGCCATCCTTCATGAGTGAATCAAAGTTAAGCCACAAAGGACCAAATCTACTTTCATCACATAATAAAATATCTAGCTGGTCCTGTAGTCATTTCTACACAGTGGATGTTTGGAATTCATGCTGGACATTGTGTTTAAAAGACTAATGTGTGCCTCTGCTTTCTGACAGTCAGTAAGCCAATGCATACTGACTGACGTCATGTTAGTAGCTTGAAGTGGGCTTTGACAGGGTTACCTATACATGGAAACTCTGCTTTCTGCTTTTTTGTTTGTTTGATTGTTTTTGAGACAGGGTCTCATTGTGTAGCTCTGACTAGCCTGAGACTTGCATTATAGACATGAGGTTGTCCTCTAACTCATGGAGATCCACCTGCCTCTGTGAGTTCTGTAATTAAAGGTGTGTGCACTACTCTGGGCACTGCTTTCTGTTTTTCTTCATTAGCATTGAAATGACTTTGTTTCTTTATACTGAGTGAACTACATTTTGTTTCAAATGAGTTGGGTGTGATAAGGGATTTTCAGTCCTCCCAACACATTGTATGTTGGCATAATGGATGTGCTTGTCATCGGTCTCATTTTCTGACCCGAGAAGTCCATACTTACCATCACAAGGGAAGTGACAGGGAAACTCAATTTTATTATCAACATATTTAATGCTATCCAGCCTTTCCCTTGCTAGATAGGAAGGTGGAGGAGAAAAGTTGATAGACAAATGGGAGAGAGGTTTGGACCAGAACAAATTGAGTAAAATTATTGAGGCACTTGCCAATGGTTGGTAGTTTTGTGAAACTGGAGTATTTGAACCCATGTTAGAAATGCTGTTGAACTGCATTTCATAAACAGAATATCACATGTATATATGAACTAAGTTCTGCCACTTGAGCTCCAGTGGATTTCATGATCAGCTGAAATGTAATCACCAAGCGTCAGTAACTGGTACTGAAACCTCCCCAGACCTAGGACAGTGGTTCCCAACCTTCCTAATGTTACGACCCTTTAATACAGTTCCTCATACTATAGTGACCCCACCAACCATAAAATTACTTTGTTGCGACTTCATAACCATCATTGTGCTACTGTTACAAGTTGTAATGTAAATATCTGATATGCAGAATAGCTGGCATGTGATTCCTGTGAAAGGGACAGTTGACCCCTCACAATAAAAGTCACAGCCCACAGGTTGAGAACCCCTGACCTTGGACAAATACAGCAAGTATCACAGGGCAAGAGCACCTTTTCAGATGAGCTAGTTCTGTAATGCCACAGCAAGGCTTTGCAGGTCTAGTCCATTTCTGTCTCAACTGTCAGTCAGCAACCGCAGTGTTGAGATTCAGAAGTGATGTCTCTGCCTAGCTAGAATGAAAACCACAGATTTCATGCTGCGCTTGGAGATCTGTGCAGTCCACTGGAAAAATGTGAGTTAGAAGTGAAGAGAGAAGATGGGAGAGTTCCTCGCACTTACCTTAGTTTTCACCTTTCGGTACCAAGTTAAAGAATGGGATAGGATGAAGTAGGTCAGAGTCCTTTATACTGTAATGATGAAACTAAAAGGTTAACATGTGAAGGAATGGTACGTGGTAGTTGTCAAAGGAATGAGCAGGGTGACCAAACACATCAGGTGAAAACCAGGCCTCTTGTGATGGCATTCCTTCCCCCACCCTCACTGACGCATCCATTTTGGGAAATGCCATTGTACATGGGCAGGCTTTACCCCCTCAGCCACACTGGACATTTTGTGGTCAGAAGAAGGAGACTTTACCAGTCAGAGTCACATCTGTCTCGTGAGAGGCAGCCTTACTTGTTCTTGGCAAGAAGCTGCCGGTGAGTACGAGCCACAGAGGCCCAGAAGCCAGCACTGCTGGACTGAGCACCATGTAAATATCTCCTGCCTTCCTCGTGAACAAGAGTGATCGCCTTGCACAGAAATAACTGTGTGTGTGTGTGTGTGTGTGTGTGTGTGTGTGTGTGTGTGTATGTTGTGACTTTAGTTTGTGGAGGAAATGCAAAAGTTCCTTTGACAGCTTCCCAGATGTACCTGCTGAGTATGAACGCGCCTGCCTTGTTGTTGCCTTGTGTGCCAAACACAGTACTGGATGCATTGTTTTTAAATAAACCGTTTTATTGTGCATTGGAAAATGTTGCTGTCTGTCTTTGTCCCGTTCAGGGGGCACACGCATCTAACAGCACTAGCACAGTCACATGTAAAACATGCACACATCCTCCTCTTTTCATTCTCAGTGAGATCTACTCTAGGCAGCTTGCAGGACAAATTCACACAGGTTGGCCCTGGCTGTCTATAGCCATGAACCATTGGTAAATGCCAAAAATATCTGTATATACATCTCCACAGGATCTTTTAATTATATAACTACTAATAACACATTGCTCCTGACAATTACAATTTTAAGCACCATTTTATTTAATCAGTAATTGAGTGAGCCACAAGTCTGGAGATGGAGCTCGGTTGGTAGAATGAACTACCTAGAGTGCACAAAGCCCTGAGTCCAGTCTCAAGCATTCATAAATGAAGTATGGGGTCATGTACCTATAATCCTAGTACGCTGAAGGAAGTAGAGGTACCAGAAGGTTACGGTCATTCTTGCCAGCCTGGGCTATATGTGACCCTGGAAAGAGAAATAGAGAGAAAGACAGAGAGACAGAGACAGAGAGACAAACAGAAACAGAGAAGACAGAGATACACACCCAGAGACAGACAGACAGACAGTAGGGTGACCCAGATATGGTGGTGCATGGCTATAAATCCCAATGCTTAGCAGTGCTTAGGAAGTTCAGAATTTTAAAGCCATCATCAACTACACAAGATCCATCTCAAACATGAAAAAACTGGAAGAAAAGGCCTCTATAGTGGCACATGTGACTAGTGTTCACAAGATTTTGGGTTCAATCTCTGAGAGAGGAGAGGAGGAGGAAGAAATAAAGAAAAGAGAGATAAGGAGGGGGTCATAAGGGGAAAAAGAAAAGAAGGAAACAAGAGAAAAGGGGTGCCAATGAGAGACCCTAAGGACTTAGTTCACACTGCAGCTGATGACAACTCACCCTGAGTCTCAGCCTGTGCCTTCCACCTCTAAAATTGCCATTAGGTCCCTCTTCATAGCCCCACCCCCTGTCACCATCAGCTTCTCCTCCTCTGTGATTCTCGTCACTAGAAATGCTACTTCCTTTGTTTAGCTGTGCTTTGTACTGTATTATAAGTCCTACAGGTAACTTAGCCCATCTAATTTAAGCTATGCCCTTGGTACCAAGAACAGTGTGAGGATTTCAGTAAGCTGGCAGGCAGTATCTACAGGATGCAGGGAGGTAGCTAGAAGTGTAACACAGTATACACACCATTTCAATTATTCTTTTGATGCTTCCCTAACTACCCAGAAGCCCTGGCTCTCCTCTGGCTGTTCTGACTCAGGCAGCACTGTGAGCTATACTCAACAAGAAAGAAATCTAAAGGCTTCCCTATAGCACAGGGGTGTGTTTTAGCCTCAATGGATGAGGGGATGCCAGAAATGCAGGGAAGCCACACAAGCTTTGCAGGACCCACACACAGAAAGCAGAGGCAGGGGGACTGCAAATTGTAGGCCTAGAATACATAGTGGGACCCTGTCTTAGGAGAGGAGAAATGAGAAGGTAGGGGAGAGAAAAGGGTTAATTCAAGTAAAGATAATAAAAATGTTAGAGCCCAACATCAAGCTTTTTTATTTTCTGAAAATCATATTTGAAGATTTCCCTCCCACCCTACACATATGCACACTGAGCGGGAATGGGGAGGGTGGGAATGGGGAGGGTGGGATGGGGAGGTGGGGCAATCCTAAAACAAAACATTCCACAAACTTCAGCAAAACATGAAATTGACATCAAGCTTATTGCAGACTCTCTGCCTGGGGCTGATTAGTACAAATTAAATTTTTTTAATGGAATTTTTTTTTCCCTAAGAAAACGCAGTGCCACCACTTGATCGAGACAAAGAGGACTTAAAAAGAGAGAAGTCCCCTTCATACAAGAACCAACCTGACCCTATGGCCCCCAGACCCGGAAAGAAGTATGGCTTTCTGCTTCCACCTAAACAAATGTTGGAGCTTCTACGAAAGCAGGGCCCAGCCACAGAGCAGGGGCAGCTGGTGCCAATGCCAGCTACAGAGGGGCTACAGTAAGTGTGGGGTTCCAGTGAGTTCGGTGAGCTCAGAGACCACACTTCTCCTGCCACTAGCTCACCAGGAACTTAGCTTCTTTGTGAACTTCTCCTCTGGGTTTTTGGTTTTGGGGTTTTTTTGAGTTTTTTTGTTTGTTTGTTTTGGTTTTGGTTTTTTTCAAGGCAGGGTTTCTCTGTGTAGACCTGGTTGTCCTGGGACTCACTCTGTAGACCTTGGCTGGCCTTGAACTCAGAAATACACCTGCCTCTGCCTCCCAGGTGCTGGGATTAAAGATGTGCACCACCACTGCCCATGTGAACTCCTCAATGCCCTAGATTACAAACAGGTAAAGAAACCGAGGCGAAACTTGAGAAGGTTCTAGGGGCAGGGCGAAGGAAGGGGGCTCTGACTATCCCCATGAGCTACTCTGTCTTAGTCGGGGTTTCTATTCCTGCACAAACATCATGACCAAGAAGCAAGTTGGGGAGGAAAGGGTTCATTCGGCTTACACTTCCATACTGCTGTTCATCACCAAAGGAAGTCAGGACTGGAACTCAAGCAGGTCAGAAAGCAGGAGCTAATGCAGAGGCCATGGAGGAATGTTCTTTACTGGCTTGCCTCCCCTGGCTTGCTCAACCTGCTCTCTTATAAAACCCAAGACTACCAGCCCAGAGATGGCACCACCCACAAGGGGCCTTTCCCCCTTGAGAAAATGCCTTACAATTGGATCTCATGGGGGCATTTCCTCAACTGAAGCTCCTTTCTCTGTGATAACTCCAGCTGTGTCGAGTTGACACAAAACTAGCCAGTACATACTCCAACAAGCCAAAATTGAAGCACTTGGTCAGCTTGTGGAGAAGGGGAAAGAACTGTGCTGTTATGTCAACTCACAATTCTCCACACCAGCTAAGAATATTTAAAGAAACAGACGGCCCACTTTACTTATTTTATAGTGATCAGAAACATTAATGAAACTGTAGAAATGGGGACAAGGACTAGAACATCTTCGGACCCCTCATTCCTTGCTTGTTTTCTCTGAGTGTGTGTTTATTATGCACCATATATTCCCCCTGCCTTTTCTGACTTTTTATTTTTATAAAATTGCACCAAGAGCATCTTTCTATGTTATAAAATATTAAAGGATAAACTCACATAATGAGCATTAGAGCACCTTAACTTATTCGACCAATTCTCTATAATTGCTTCAAATTTAGGTGATTTGTAATTTCTCATGGTTATAGACAATGCTCTAAGAAATATTGGATGGTTAATTATCTCTTTGGGGTAAATTTTCAAGAACTTTAAACAAATTTTGTGAGAATAATTTTTTTTTCGGGTTCTGGGGAGGTAACTTAGTAAAGTGCTCGGCAAACAATCGCAAAGAGCTGAGTTCAGTTCCCAGAGCCCACACTGAGAAGCTTGGCCTGGGGCCAGCAAGATGGTGCAGCAGGTGGCTGCACTAGCAGCCAAGCCTGGAGACTCCAGTTGGATTCCTGGGACCCATGTGGTGGAAGAAAAGAACCAACTCCAGCAATTTGTCCTATGATCTCCATGCATATAACACACACACACACACACACACACACACACAAAGACACATAATGTATTTACTTATTTATTATATTAACCTGTTATTAATGAATTAATTTAAGAAATAGAAATCTGGGCATGATAGTCTGCACCTGTAACTCCATCAGTAAGGAGACAACAATAAGAGGAACAGCTGGTTCTTGCTGGCCAACCAATCTAGCCAAACTGGCAAGCCCCAGGCCAATGAGAGACCCTGTCTCCAAAAGCAAAATGGACAGTACCTGAGAAATGATAGCAGAGATTGACATCTGGCTTCCACATGCACATATATGTCAAACACAGACACACAAGCCTGCACACTTATACCCCCATATATATGAACATAGGAGTGCACACACACACACACACACACACACAATCTTTTCAGAGCTAGGCAGAAATTTTCAAATAGAGATTCAATGTCTAAATGTCCTCCTAGAAAACTTGCAAAAAGGTTGGAAGAAAAATCATACATTGCCACTGAATATAACTTCCTTAATAGTGAAATGATGAATTTTATATGTAATATAAAATTTTATGTACTTTATATATAATATAAAACTTTATATTATATATAAAATTCATACTCAGGTAGTAGCTTTGCCATGCTATGCATCTTATAGTCCGTTACTATGTCTCTCTTTTTGGAGCTGGAGACCTTCACACACTCAAGGAAAAACTCATCTGCTTGTATTCTCATTACTAATCAAATAAGAGGCACCTAGATCATGTGGGAAAGACAGGCCTTCAATACAATGATAGATAGTTCTTTCCTTTATTCTAGGAGTATGTTTATTGCTTACTCAATCTACCAACCTAATAATGCTTCCAATTTATTTGAGGTCCCAGGAAGTCAAAATGAGGAGGTGGAACCAAACAATCTACCTTGAGCCTGCACAAAATGTACAGGTCGGTTGTTTCGGTTGAGTTTCTTTTATTCAATAGCACCAGTTCTATAGGAGAGATATGCTTTAACCAAATTCAAAAATGCAATGTAGTTCTTTCAAGGCAGATATTAAGATAAAAACCCAACCAACAATTGTTTCTTTCATGAGTAAAATAGATTTGCATCAAAAAAATAAGTATCATATTCAACTCTATATGCCTGGTAGTTTCCATCAAGGCAATTAAACTCTAAAATAAAATAATAATAATAAACAGCCACAAATTATATAAATAAATGACAGGGGCTGTGTTCCAATAAAACTTTATTTGTGATATCAGACAGCAACTAGATTCAGTCCACTGGGTCCTAATTTAAGTAACAAGAAGCCCCTTTATTATGTTAAATATTTGATTTGATCTTCACCATATTCGTTTCTGAGGGTGGTCACAATTAAAATTTCTACAATGTTGGTGGCTTAAAATAACACACAGTTCTGGAAGACAAATGTGTGTAGACAAGGCTTCATCAAGGCCGACTCCCTTGAAAACTCTGACACATGATTGCTGCTTGCATTTCTCCTTAGATGCCAGAACCCTGGGTATTCCTTCCTTGACTTATAAATGTAGATTTCTGTTTCTATCTTCTTCCCTAAGGACACACCACTGAACTTAGAGCCCAACTGAGTCTGGAACCATCTCCTCTCAAGTTCTCACTCTGGGCCATTTGTCTCAACGCCCATTATAAATAAGATCTCATTATAATATGAGTTTTCAGATAGACATAATTTAAGGAGCTATAATTCACTTGCCAACATTCATTTTTTTGTGTGTGTATGTTTTTTGTTTTGTTTTGTTTTTGTTTTTTGAGACAGGGTTTCTCTGTATAGCCCTGGCTGTCCTGCAACTCACTCTGTAGACTAGGCTGGCCTCGAACTCTGAAATCCGCCTGCCTCTGCCTCCCAAGTGCTGGGATTAAAGGCGTGTGCCAGCACGCCCAGCTTTTAGGAGTTTTTGTTTGTTTGTTTGTTTGTTTGTTTTTATTTTTGTTTGTTTTTTCATTTATAATACACACAAACAAAATAATTCAAAAACTGATTCTGAATGCCACAGAATACAACCAAATAATACATACAGGCTCTGATTCACTCTGTGATAATTTCCTGTGATGGTTTAAATATGTTTATCCTCCACCCCCACCCTGGACTCATGTGTTTGAATGCTTGGCTCATGGGGAGTGGAACTATTAGGAGGTGTGGCTTTATAGTTGTAGCCTTGTCAGAGGAAGTGTGTCACTGTGGGGGTGGGCTTTGAGGTTTCCTAAGCTCAAGCTCTGCCCAGTGTGGAATCCAATCCCCTTCTTCTGCCTTTAGATCAAATGTAGGACTCTCCTCCAGCACCATGTCGGCCTGCTTGGATGCTGCCATGCTCCCCATGATAATGAACAAAGCCTCTGAAACTGTAAGCCAGCCCCAACTAAATGTTGTCTTTGTCATGGTGTCTCTTTACAGCAATAGAAACCCTAAGACACCCCTTTTCAAGGTGACACGTCATTCTATAGAAATGTAGCAGTATTATTGAGTGACAGAAGTTATCTCTTCAGATTAATTAGATCTTACAAAGTTCTTCACTGTGTGTTGACAGTAAATGGGTGTTCTTGTAACAGACTCTGAAACAAATCACACACCACCAAAAATCAACAAATTCTAAAGACATTCCTCGAAGACAAGGCTTTATTTCCCACTCCAAAGAGCTGTTCATCACTGGTGCTATTGATCTTGTGTGAGTGAGTTTTCTGGATGGGATACATGCACAGTGTTTAACCAAACAACACATGGATGAAGAAAATATGAAAGTTGACCAACCTATGACATGAAACAATAAGTTTAAAAGAAATGTCTAATATGTTTCGGTGGACACGTTCATTCAACACCTTAAAGATCAATTTAAGACTCATTCTCAGCTTTGCAGAAGATAACACAGATATATAGATATAGATCTAAGCAACTTTAGCCACAAACACTAATATTTCTGATTTAGCTTCCTGAAACCTTGTGACCTAATCAGCAAACAGAGTCTATTGGGAAGAAAAGTGAGAATTCAGTTGAAGATATTATTCTAAGAAAGAAAAAGAAAGAGAGAAAGAAAGGAAGAAAGGAAGGAAGGAAGGAAGGAAGGAAGGAAGGAAGGAAGGAAGAAAAGAAACAGAGGAAAGAAAGGAAAGGAAAGGAAAGGAAAGGAAAAAGGAAAGGAAAGGAAAGGAAAGGAAAGGAAAGGAAAGGAAAGGAAAGGAAAGGAAAGAAAAGAAAAGAAAAGAAAAGAAAAGAAAAGAAAAGAAAAGAAAAGAAAAGAAAAGAAGAGAATATGGCTATGCTGAAGTCAACCATGTGTAGCCAGTAAGAGGGTTGACTGAGTAACTTAAGTGGAGATAGCTGGGGTTCTATAGAAAGTAGAGCACAAAACTTTCTGCCTGCCTTTAGAAGCACTGAGTCCTTCAAAATGGAATATCTGTAGGAAACTATTCTCCATTCAAGTACATCCAGACCAGAATGACTGTGTGCAATATGAGGCTCTGGGTGAGAAAATGCCTTACTTTTCATGCAAGAAACCAGGGGTATCCAGATGGAACAAACAACATATCACTTATCTCCCCACCCTGGATGTCCAGAGTGCTGTGTGGCTTTTCTTTTCTCATTCTTAGAGAAGAGCTCTTCCACATGACAGATCCAGCAAACCAAAGAAGGGGCATGGAAAGAGTTAAGTTTATAGAGCCTTTGATATAGGAGAAGGGACGTTGGATTGATCTGGATACTATATGGAGCCTCACGAACAGCCAATTAGGGACATGGGATTTATCATTCACTCCGTCTTTATCAATCTCTAAGTCTTTTGTGGGTACCTAGACTCTTTCTGACTTATAGGTGAATTCACTCTCTGATAACCTTTCTGAATGATCTGTAGTGTTCTGAATATCTGTGTTTCTTCCAATTCCTATCTTGGAAACTAATCCCCCAATGAGATTAGAGGATAGAGGCCTATGGAAATGGTTAGACTATCAGGTCAAACCCCAGGGATGATTATTAAAGGTGACCCCTGGCAACTGTCTTGTCCTTTTCCATTGCATGAGGACATAGCTAATGTGAACACACTAGCAAGTGTGTTCTCTCTAGACACTGAACCTGCCAACACTGATCTTCGACTTCCCAATCACCAAGATTTCTCTTGTTTGTAAGCTACCAAGTCTATGGTATTTTGTTATAGCAATTCAAACCCACTGCCATTTTTCTGAGGGTGTCACACACAGTCCAGAATTGTTTCAGAGAAAGCCCCCTTGTTTTCATTCTTCTATTTATTTACATAAATCTTTCTTCTACATTCAGCCCAGAGTCCTTCTCCTGGTCGGCTGCCAGGGGTCATATCAACTTCCCTGCCCGTGTGTAAGGTTAAGTGATTCCAACTCCACACAAGTTTTGTAACAAGACTTCTTCAATATGTGTAAGTTCTGACATAGTGTACCTCTCCCAACCCAAACAAAGCCCCTGGGATGCTCCACCCAGTCCATCTAAAGAATACATTCAGCTATCAGACTCTCTGGCTGAGAACTAGAAATCAGGCATCCTTCCAGTGGGAATCCTAATTGGTAAGTGGGAGGCCATAGTTGGATGAGAAAGGGAGAGAGAAATAAGCCAAGTCTCTGTGACCAGGGAGAAAGTTCCTACTAGGGAGACAGAGAGCAGGTCAGTATATTCTTGAATATATCACCGAAGAATGGCATCCTCAGGAACTCTGGCCATGAGTTTTCGTTCCCAGCTGTGCCTGAGTGAGTCATGTCTACTTCTATTGCTAAAAATCACTGACAGTTGGTGTTCATTCAGGATCAAAGTGTGGCCTCAGTTAGACTAATATAATGCTTTAGACTTCAAATTCTCAGAAACAAATGCAACCACAAGACACTATCTATGCATCCAGAAAGTGCTCCGATTTACTTCTTGGTATCTAGTTATAGCCCCCCTCATGCCCCAAATAACCTTACATTCTCCAGATGTATTACCTCATCCAGTTGCAGAATTGCTTGTTGTCCTGACTTAAAAGTTCACAAACAAGTGTATCCTTTATGTTATCAGCTTCACTAACTTGTGATTCCTCTTGCTTTGTGGTTCTGTTCTGTATATTATAACTCAGTGAACATCGGTTCCTCGAGGACCAGAACCATATCCCATCCTCCTCTGTGCCCTTTGCTCTGACTCATCGAGAGCAGGCAGTGTTTGCTGACTGTATAGTTACTCAGACGTAGCCTGGGTCTCTTCTTAGAGTCACATCTTAAGGTTCCTGCAGTACCTTGCCCTGGGTAGCATCATTTATTTCATTTGAAAGTGTTTCATATATGTCCAGAGCTGAGCTGGGGGAGACAGAGGGTGTATCTCAGAATATGGTCTTTGCATTAATGGCATAATTAGAAGAAATTACTTTTCATTGATTGCCCTTCCCTAAGCACAGCCAGAATAGAAAATTCTGTTGTGGTCATTACTGCTTCTCCTCAACAGTAAAGTCCTCTAAAGAATGAGCAGGGAGTAGTCATTCCATGGCGAAGCTACCTTGTAGAGATGAAGCTACCTTGTAGAGATGAAGCTACCTTGTAGAGATGCTAGAACCTTGTATTAGGTAATCTTTTTATCTCAAAGGCCAGATACTAACATGTTCATTAATAATGGCTATCTCTTTATGTTATAATTTTGGCATCATTCTGTAATTTTCTAAACTTTTGTCAATTGAATTTACTTTTACATTTAGATAAAAGGTTGTTTATTGTTACTATTGTTATTGCTATTAATCATTATTATTCTCTCTACAGATTTCCCCACTAAGCCTGACCACTGCATTTAGAATTCAATTACGAGCATGCTAAAATTTCCTTAAGGCTTCCCATAGGGCTCAGTCCCCTCTGCAACTGACTACCCTGACTGGGATCCAAAGTGAAGAGCCTTCATCCTTTAGCCAGAATATTAAGCAGTCAGAGCCAAGCAAGAAAAGCCAATAGACTGACGCAATTTTGTAGCTACACATGAGACTATTAGTCTCCATAGAAACTTGTCCATGAGGGCTGGGTGGTTTTCCCCAGTCAATGATTCAGCATTAACACCCTACAGGGTCCCACATGAGGAAGCAGCAATTCCCGAAGTCACAAGTAATTGGCACGTTGACACCTAGTCAGAGTCAGGGAGGGGAGAGGAAAACAGGCATTCAGCATACTTCCATTCCTCCTTTTAGAAGCAGCCAGGTGCGGTGGAGCTTGTTTTACTCTCAGGGCTGGGGAAGCAGAAATGGGTGGATCTCTGGGAGTTTAAGGCAAAACTCATCTTTATAGTAAACTGAAAGACAGCCATGACTATGTAACAGAGAGACCCTTTCTGATGAAGAAGAAGAAGAAGAAGAAGAAGAAGAAGAAGAAGAAGAAGAAGAAGAAGAAGAAGAAGAAGAAGAAGAAGAAGAAGAAAGGAGAAGAAGAAGAAGAAAGAAGAAAGAAGAAGAAGAAGAAGAAGAAGAAGAAGAAGAAGAAGAAGAAGAAGAAGAAGAAGAAGAAGAAGAAAGGAGAAGAAGAAGAAGAAGAAGAAGAAGAAGAAGAAGAAGAAGAAGAAGAAGAAGAAAAGAAGAAGAAAAGAAGAAGAAAAGAAGAAGAAGAAGAAGAAGAAGAAGAAGAAGAAGAAGAAGAAGAAGAAGAGAAGAAGAAAAGAAGAAGAAGAAGAAGAAGAAGAAGAAGAAGAAGAAGAAGAAGAAGAAGAAGAAGAAGAAGAAGAAGAAGAAGAAGAAGAAGAAGAAGGGGAAGGGGAAGGGGAAGGGGAAGGGGAAGAAGAAGAAGGGGAAGAAGGGGAAGGGGAAGAAGGGGAAGGGGAAGAGGAAGAGGAAGATGACAGCAAAAGATCTCCCTCTATTGTTATTCAGGTGACCAGGCATGAAGAGACTGTTCTTCCCAGATGGAAAACCAGGGACTGGTAGATTGAAAAAGAATTTCAGGGGGCTAGAGAGGTAGCTCAGTGGTTAGGAGCACTGGCTGACCTTCCAGAAGATCCAGATTCCATTCCCAGTGCCCGAATGGCAGCTCACAATCATCTGTAACTCTAGTTACAACGGATTTGGTGCCCTCTTCTGGCCTCTTCAGGCACCAGGCACACATAATGGTACAGATATGCATGAAGCAATACATTTAATTTTTTTGTTTTAAGAAAAGAACTTCAGAAGCATATAGGAATGGTCTTACTTCTCTCTAAATTATAGAGTTTGCAAATTTAACAAAGGAAAGGCTGAAATCCAGGTTCTCTGTCTCTGGATCTTAGCCCATTTTACTGGAAACAACACAGAGCATCAGAAACAAAGATCGCCTCCCTCCCATATCCTTGGCAGCACCACCTCCTCCACTTCTTGCTACTGTGGCCTGCCAGGCATTTCTGAGGCTACCCATGCCTTGTACTCAGAGTCCAGACAATTTTTAACCCCCTGGTTCCAGATCAAAAGTCAGCAACTCAGAGTTGAAATACTCCCCACTGTACTGAAATTTGTAATAAGATGTCAATATTACAGTAGCATAACAATGGGTTCCACTAGAAATTACAACAAAATGAAAAAATAAAGCAAAGATTTAAAAGAAATATATCACTTAGCAAATGTGATCATTGAATCTAATTCTGGTTCTTCTCTATAGAAGAGAGGACAACGGTGAGGAATATATTGTCTTTGAGAAAGATATTCCTTCATACCACAGTGTTCTGAGAACACAGGCTTACTCTAGGGTCACTGTTGATTAGCTGTCAACTGAAAGTCTCAAGTTTGTAGAAATCCCTGTTCCCCTGGCAAACTGTAAGAGCTGATCAACTTACATAACAGTTAAACAATCCTTGAGTCTATATTGCAAATAGGGTACACCTTTATTTTCACTTGCCTCTGACTAAATTGACAAAATTCCTTTAAGTATAAAAATAGGCCACAAAAAAACTGCATGATGTTAACAATATCTGTGACTTCATCACTGGTATAAGTCCTCTATGTTTTCTAAGTCACATTCAATTGCCCCTGGTATCATTAATGCTATTCATGCAACACGACATGGAAACAGATTCACAGTAACCACTAGGTCTTATTTAACACGTTGAAAAATTACATATTACTGTATCAAAACCTAGTTATATACCATGTAATTACATTAATAAGAATTCCTGAAACATAGTCTACAGGCTTTACCAGAATACGAAAGAGATCCAATAATGCAAAAAAGGCTAAGACTCCAGGCAGAACCTTACACTAGCTCCCTGGTGATAGAATTATGTAAAAGGATTATGTTATAGGATTTAAACACATTACTCATATTATTCTCCATAAGCAGCATATAAAGTGGTAGATAAGTGTATAAACTTTATCAACCTGACCTTGAAATGTGAGCAAAATAAATCTAGCCTACTCAGGATTGGTCTGGTCCCAGAATCATCTCTCCTCTTTCTTAACATAGGATAGATCCCCTGGGTGCATGCTGAAGACCACAGAAGTCCTATTTAGGAATACAGAAGTGGAGGTTTGGCACTAGGAAGATGGCTCAGAGGATAAAGTGCCTGCTGCTCAAGGCCGAGGACCAGAGTTCAAGTCCACAGCAGCTACATAAATACCAGGTAAGTCTCGTGGCATACCTGAAATTCCAGTGATCCAAAGGCTGAGATGGGATCCTCGAGCAAGCTGGCTATCTAGACTAGCAATCCCATTATCCAGCTCTAGGCTCCATTGAGAGACCCTTCCTCAATAAACAAGGAAATGAACAATTAAGAAAAGCTCCTGGGACTGAAGGGATGGCTCAGTGGTTAAGAGCACTGACTGTTCTTCCAGAGGTCCTGAGTTCTATTCCCAGCAACCCACGACTCACAACCATCTGTAATGGGATCTGATGCCCTCTTCTGGTGTGTCTGAAGACACAACAGTGTACTCACATATATAAAATAAATAAGTCTTAAAAGTGGGGAGGGGGAAAAAAGCTCCCCATGTCAACCCTAGGGCTTGTGCACAAACATAAACATTCATACACACAGAGCACATGCATGCACACGCGCGCACACACACACACTCACTTTTTTAAAGCAGAAAGCTATCTCATGCTCTATTAAGGAGGCTGGGTTTATTAGTCTATCTTTTATACTACAAGTAGGATACCTATGTCTTCATCTAAATCTCACTCCCCCCACCCACCCATAACCTTCACCTCTAGTAGCAATTTCCAGTGGCCTTCCTAATACTCCCTATTGCCACTGCTCTCTGTTTGCTTTTATATGCAGATGTGTACTGCTCATAGGATATTCCCCAGCACTAAATTCCATTCATCTGTCTATTTTAGTAATTGGGATTCCATCAGCTTTATGTTGTAATAACTTACATTGGCCAGGATCCTGTCACTTAGAATCTTTACAGTCCCTTTAAAGCTTTGGCAGTGACAAGGTAATTCTGATAGGTTACTGACTCTGTGACTCATAAACACAGGGTAATTGTCTTCAACATTTTGGGAAGAAGTGACTATTGTAAAGTAGGCCCATTATTTTCATATTATCAGAGCAACAGAAAGAAGAATCCATTTTTCATCCTGTTGAAAAATTAGCTTCATCCCAATAGTTTTTAACCTAGAAATGTCAATATTAGAAAGTGTGAGTTATTCCACCAGTGCGGAGAACAGCAACCCATTGATGGCTGCAGGCCTGTTAGACCCTCTCACTAGCCTGCAAGCAGCTGTGACGACAGAACCTAGCAAGGCAGGATCCGAGAGATTACTCGGATCACCCAGCTTCCAACGCACGCACACCGCTGGAGCATCACAGGGTGCTGGATGTAGGTCAGAATCCTATTGATAGGACAACAGTTTGTCTCCATCTACCCAGCACAGGGGAGCTTTAAAACACTTCTCCTGGTGTAATTATCTCTTAGGATGAAATGATATGATCACCTTATTCATTGATCACCTGGACCAGTCATCTCTCTCCTCAGAGAAGGATCCTAAACTCCAGAAAAGTGCCTGAGAGATGCCAGCTCAGTGGGCAAAATGACGATGCTTGCCTAATTTCCTTTCCTGTTACTGCAATAAATACTCAGACGAAAGCAACTTAATAGAGAAAGGGTTTATTCTGCCTCGTGGTTCAAAAGCGCCTTCCCTTACAACAAAGAACGCAAGACTACAGGGTCTTGAAGCAGCTGGGTCGCATTGAATTGACAATCTAAAGGCTGGAATCCAAGGCTGCTGCTCACCTGCCTTTTTCCATTGAGAGAGTCCAGGATCCTAAGCAGGGAACGATGTCACCCACAGTGAATGGGCGTTCTCACCTCAAATAACACAATCAAGATAATCCCCCACAGACATGTCTGAAGGCCCATTTGCCAGGTCATTCTAGAGTCTGTCAAGTTGACAGTTGACACTGCCACAAAACCCATTCACTGTTCTCTAGAGAGTTGCCCAGGCTACCTCAAAGTCTTTATTCATAGATTAAGCAATTACATTCTGCTGGAAGTATGCTATTTCTCCATATTTTCAGGCTGGATTCACACACACACACACACTATGGAAGTATTATAGATACATATTAAGTTTATACACAGTAAGATTACAGATCTTAAGTGTTTAGTTTAAGGACCCTTTAAGGACCCTATGTAGTGTATAAAACATCTCATTTGGGCCTAAAATCTCATCAGACCCCCTTCAGTCTCCAACCCAAAGGAAATACATTTCAATTTTCATACCCACAAGATATTTTATCTGTTCTTCAACTTTACATAAAAGATATCATGTACTTTATGGACCTGGAAGACTAAAAAAATTAATTTTTGTGAAATATGCTTAGTGAGAGCCTTCCTTGAAAAAACGGTCCACTCCACAAGGGAAAAGACTTTGCCAGGACATTACACCCACTTCCTCATGCTCCAGCCCCATGAGGGTTTCTTATCTTACCCAGGAGTGGAAAAGGTAATCAAGAAGGGTGAAGTCTTCAAGAAAATATTGGTTGCATTGCCACAAAAGAAGGGAATAGTGGGTGGAGACAGTGGGAGGGAAAGAAATACCAATGAAGAAAAATATGTACCAGAATGCCAGAAGAAAGAGAAAATGACTCAAAAATGAAAGATTATAATGATGCCTGAGAACATCCTAAAATTAATGATTCTAAATCAATGATCCAGAAAGCTGAGAGACACAATTTCATTCAATACTGAGTTTTCCCCCCAGTTTTTCTGTCAGTGTATGAGAGGGTATAAAACCATCTACAATGACTGTAGGTTTGTCTATTAGATAGCATAATATTAAAGTTCTTTCATCAGCTTGTAGGCACATTTGGGAGTATTGAATCTTCTAAATGAGTTGACCATTTTACCATCACAATTCATTTCCCAGTGTCTCTAAAAAGGCATCAAGTGAACATTCCAGCTCTCTCTGCTCCATCTTGACTGCAGTTACATTTCCGTTATAGTGGTCTTTCTAGCATTTTCTTTTGTCTCTTTGCTATGCTCTTTATCTTTCTGCTGGAATTCTCCGTGTGTCCATGCATGCTCTCCACTTTCTCACTAGCTCCTTTAACATACTCGCCAGTTGTTTTAAAGGCCCTGCCAAACACCCTAGCTCTGGTCATTCTCTATGACTAACTCTATCACACTTCTCTCTCTTTCCTCCAGCTCACACAGCCTTGCCAGTTCACATGTTCATAACATTTGTGTATGCCAGATGTCTTAGTTACTTTTTCTGTGCTAAGTACCATGTCATAAGACACCATGGTCAAAGCAACTTATGAATGTAAGAGTTAATTGGGTCCTACAGTTTAAGAGGATGAGTCCATGACCATCGTGGCAGGGAGCATGGTAGCAGTAAGGCAGATGGGGTGCTAAGCAGGATCTGAGAACTTATCTCTGACCCACAGGCACAAGACAAGAGAGAGTTAACTGGGAATGGGGTGTGCCTTTTGAACTCTCAAAGCCCAACCCCAAGTGATACATCTCTTCCAACAGGGCCACGCCTCCTAATCCTTCCTGAACTGGTCCACCGACTTTAGACCAAGCATTCAAATATATGCGTCTATGGGGATTGTTCTCATTCAAACCACCACATCAGATATTGGGTTTTTAAAAATAATGTATATTGAATCAACATTTGCCCGAAAAAGGTCATGTGCTTCCTAGCTCCACTTAGAGAAACAAGTCAATATAAAGGTAAACTGAGTCTGGGTTTTATCCTCACTTCAGTTAGATTCAGTCCATCGGTGCTCCTGATGTTCTGTGAACACAATTGGCCTTCCATCTATCAAGAGCTGACAGATACTAAGGATCTCTTCATGTTTAAAAGTTCAACTAGTAGCTCTCCACGTCAATGGAGATATTATTCTCTGTCTCACAGCTCAGCTACAAGACAGGGAAGCGAGGAAGACTCTGCTTTTCAGGTCTGATAAGCTTAGCTTTGTGTGTATTAAAATCTCTCAGCCTATTTGTCTTTTCACCTCTGTCCTCTCTCCTATTCCTACTCCTATCCTTCTCTTCCTCTCCGCTCCCACCTCCCTCTCCTTCCTCCAACCTTCGGAAGGTCGTCATGAAGACCAACAGTGCCCCTTTCGGCACCCTCTTTAATCAACAGAATTTATATGCTAAAAATCAGTATTTCTCCTCTTCTCTGCCTGTCCACCCCAAATCTCAATAAGACACTATAGTGTGGAACTTGGGTGCCATAGATTGACTTCTCTCGAATCATTTACCACTGATACACATCTCTCTCTCTCTCTCTCTCTCTCTCTCTCTCTCTCTCTCTCTCTCTCTCTCTCTCCCAGCTTTGCACTTGGGCAAGTACCAATGAGTTTGGTAATTTTTTTAACCCTCCTACTCTTGGCCTTGAGTACAGGGTTTGAGTTTTGTTTCTCTGAGTAATAATGTGACCTTGGGAATGAAGTCATGTAAATATAATTCACTGAGGTCATATTACTGTCATTAAAAAAAAAAAACCAAAGAGGTGGCTGGGATATTAAAAAACATGGGAGCACGTGAAGATGACCATGTAGAAGAGCTAGGTGGCCCATCCATAAGCCAACAAGTATCAAAAACTGCCAGCAAACAGCCAGAACCTAGAGAAGAGGCCTAGAACCTACAAGATAGCAACCTTGATGACATCGTTGTCTTACACTTCTGGCAACTAAGAGACAGTAAGTCCATGTCGCTTAAGCGGTTCAGCTGTGGTCCTCTGTCCTAGCAACTCTAACATTAGCCTAATGTGGTCGTTGGCCTTCCTGGACTTAATGGAACCCACTAGTAAGAGTATACTAAAATTAAAAAAAAAAAAAAAAAGTAGGTATAGACCTTTGGCAAGGATCCTTAACATACCTGATCAAGCCAGATCACGTGTAGCAATAGATTTGAACAGATATTCCATCATAAAAGATATACAGACTAAGGGCTGGAGAGACGGCTCAGGGGTTAAGAGCACTGGCTGCTCTTCTAGAGGACCTGGGTTCAATTACCAGCACATATATGGCACCTCACAATTGTCTGTTACTCAAGTTGCAGGGGATCTGACTCCCTCACATCAATACATATAAAATAACGTTTAAAAAAAAAAAAGATAGGTAGGCTGTGAATAAGTGTGTTAAAAGGTGATCAGCATTGTGAGGTTGGCTCAAACCTGTGGTACTCATCCTGCCTCAGCTTCCTTAGTGCCAGGATTCCTAAAGTTGGTCATCACACCTAACTAACTAGCTGTTGGACAGGTTTTAAAAAGGGAGTATGCATCTCCCCTGCACACTCAAGAAGATAATATGTCACATAAGGCTTGTACTCAAGTGCTTACAGTAGTTTCATTTTTAGTGCTAGAAACAACAATGACAAAGAATGGATTAAAGAAGAAAAACAAACCTATAGTGTAAGTGCAGGGGATGTGGCTCTTAATGTATGTAGTGCTTTGGGGATGTTGTCAAGCCAGGGCACTTAAATAACATGTATGATGCCCTGAGTTCAATTTCTAGACCCCCCTACACACACACACACACACACACACACACTCACAGCACACACACACACAAGCACACCCCAAATAACACAAACAAAAATGTAAAAAACTAACTACAAAATAAAACACTATTCAGCAATAAAAGGGATGAACTATTTGACTATTGATATGCTCAGCAACACTGATGAATCTGAAGATAATAGTGAGTAAAAGAAAGCAAACCTAAAAGAGTACATACTACAGTATTTGAAACCATTGATGCCAGGAGTGGTGGCAAATGCTTTTAATCCCAGCACTTAGGAGGCAGGGCCAGCCAGATCACTTGGGTTCAAGGCCAACCTGGTCTATTTAGCAAGTTCTAGAACAACTAGAGTTATATGGTAAATTGTTGTCTCCAATTACTAGCAAATATTAATTACTAGGATTATGAACTTCCTCTGCTTCCTGACAATAACATTTCTGAAAATTCAAATTGTGATGAAATTATAGCAGATCATCGATTGGGTGGGAAGCAAAGAGTTCATGGGAGAGAACTAGGGCAGGGACAGAAACAAATTTTTAGAGACAGTCAATAACTCATTGTTTTGATTTTGGTTGCTATGACCGGGATGCAGCATAATCATGCTCAGACCTGTGCTGATGTTTAATTCTTAATGTGATGGTTTGGGGGAAATATAAGATAGTTCAGAAAGGGATTAATTAGCTCCAATGAGAATGGGTTCATTGCTTCAAGAATACATTGCTATACAGTGAGTTTTGCTTCCTCACAGAGGAACCGCATTAAGAAAAAACAGCTAATTATCCTGGAATAAACAGTTAGGAGAGTTAAAGTTCCCGTGTTTGAGTTCCCACATCTAATGAGGTGTTGTTGACAATTTTTAAAGGCTTAGCACGCCTTTTATATTATCCGTTAGCTGCAACAGAAAACCCCAAGACAGTGCTATAAAGGTGGCTCCGGCAGCTAAGGGCACTGCTGCTCTTGCAGAGAACCCAAAATTCGGTTTCCAACATCCATAATTAGGTAGCTCACGACTGTCTGTAACTCTAGTTCCAGGAGATCAGGCACTCTCTTCTAACCTTTGTGAGCACCAACACACAAGAGACATACATGTGTGGTGCACATATATACACTAAAGGCATGTACCGGTGCACAATAGATAGATAGATAGATAGATAGATAGATAGATAGATAGATAGATAGATAGATAGATAGATAGGTGAATGGATAGATAGATAGATAGATAGATAGATAGATAGATAGATAGATAGATAGATAGATAGATAGGTGAATGGATAGATAGATAGATAGATAGATAGATAGATAGATAGATAGATAGATAGATAGATCTTTTTTAAAAATTGAAGAAAACCCTGAGGTATATTCTTCAGATATTTCCATGGATACAAAAATAAAAATAAAAAGCTATAAGTTTTTTAGTGAATGTAAATTAAAGCCCACTTTCATAGCAAGCCTTTTTACCGCACAGAGTTACTTAAGGTCAGTTTTGTGTGAGCGTATCATGTACCTGAGCACACCGCTCTCCCGTGCATTTCCTTCCCCTCCCATTAGTCCCCCTGCTCAGTCACAAAGTTTCACATCTACTTTTGTGTCATCGGTAGAGGACATAATACGTGTCTATAGAGGATTCAGTGTGCCTGTAATGTCTAGGACCTACAAATGAAAGAGAAAATGTGATGTTTGTTTTTCTGAGACCAAGTTTATTAAAAATTAAGCCCAAGAAACGTTCCAGCTGTTAAGGACACATCATATCCTCACTCCACCTTCCAAATGCCATGTAGCCCCATCAGTTGAGCTGATAGAATGTCTGCCACAGGCGCGTCCTCCTCTTTGCTTACTGTGAAAAGATATCTTTTAAAGAGAGTGTGCTTATAATCACAAAATGCCAGTTTAAAACTCTAAAAGTTTAAACTTGAAGGGAGAGTCTTCAATATAGGCTTTGCCTATTGATGGAACAGGATAGCTCAAATCAGAAGCCCGAGTCTGAGGATTCTCACGCTAGCAGGTTTGCTGAACAAGATGGAAGCTTCAGGCCCCTGTCCCCCACCCCCACTCCACAAAGCAGCCACAGCTGGAGGCTACATCATACAGAGGACAGAGTATCCTCTCCCTGAACAAATCTGACAAGCTTGTCACATTAGGTTGTGACATACAAATATGGCATAATTGCAGGTTCTCATCATCACGGTGATAGCTAACTTGATACGAGAGGTCAAATCCTATTTTTATATCCCGAATTGCTAAAATATTGTTTCGTCAGAAAAAAAATCAATTTCTCATTTTTCTAGTGTTAGCTTGAAAAGGGTATAATTGATCAAGCCTAAATCCCTTACATCACCCAGGACTGTGTGGAAGGCTCACACACCCAGCGAAGCCACTTGAGCTGGGGGCAGGCGAACAGCAGTCGTCTCCGGCATCTGACACCCATGGGCCCAAAGGGCTGCAAAGCAAGAATACATTTTACATCCTTTGGTTAAGACTGTGGGGAAAATATCGGCTGGTGGAATATGCTCAGCTGGCTCACTGGGGTTTTGTGGTCCAATTTGCGGATGAGATATTTATAAAATGCCGTGATTACAATGCCATCTCATTAACATTTGTTAAGTGAAAACCACAGAGGGCAGCATTTGAGCTCCAGCCAGAGAGGAGAGAGGCTGAACAAGGAGGCTGGCTTCCCTGCCTTAGCACAGCAGAAAGACAGCCTGATGGGCAGGTTCCCTCTTGCCTTCTTTAAGTTTTATTTATCTCCTTACCAAAGGAAAAGACTGTGGGGAGAAGGAACGTAGCTTTCGCTTTCTTTTCTTTACTACCTAAGCACATCAAACTTAAGTCAAGACCAAATCAATTTCCCCATAAATTTACATTCTCCACTCCCTGTGTACTATTTATCCGAGAAGACACCTCCTCCAGAATATCGGCCTGGAGGCAGGTTAGCCAATCCCAGTAGGTCTTTGCAAGCTCAGTGAGGTTCTAGACCTGACTGGGCTCACAGTCATTACAGTAGTGCAATTGCTCTTGCTGCCTTCTGCTTTCCTATCCCTGTTCCTATGAGATCCAGTGTGAAACGGGCTAGATTCCCCTTTCCGCTCAGGCAACATGGTGGTCCCAGAATCTCTGTGCAAGGGTGTTACCATGGTAGGAAGGGGAAGCACTAGATAAGGTACACAGCGAACACTCAATCACTAGTAGCACAGTTACTGTTAATGTATTGATTAGCTGACTTCCCTCTTCTAGTCAGTCTCTACTTCATGGGTGGTTTAAGTCATGCATTGTACACAGAACCAGTCCTAGGGCTGCCCACATGATGGACAGACATCCTGTAACTACCCACTGAGTGTGTGCTGTATCCAGAGGAAACATTTAGAAGTCGGAGCCCATGGTAAGTGACGGATCAAATGCGGTGATTATTACACTCATCTGCACAGCGACTTTACTTGAGAACTCTGCAAAACTTTCCGGCAAATCTTCGTTTGCCGATTATAAATAAAATTTAAACTTCTGACATTCCTTCCCTCCTAATACTTACCATACTTTCTTCCCATTGTGACCAAGTGTGTGCATAGGCGGACACAAACACAGGTAAGGATTAAGAAGAAGGGAGGAGGGGATGAGGAGGGAAAGGAGAAGCAAGAGCAGCAGACTTTCTCATTGGCACTTAAGAGTCGATTAATATACAGACAGGAACTCCAAGTCAAGATGCTCAGGCCCAGAGCAGAATGTGTCGTTTTAAAGGCTCTGTTACATCTTTAATCCCATACTGCCTTCTGTATTTGGCCTCTACAGGCCAAGGATGCAGGGCAAATTAACCGTTAACACTTTTCAATCCACTTATGAAACACCTGGTTGCTATACCATTTCCAATAAGAATAGGAAACTGACTCTGTCCTTCTGAGAGCCTGAGACTGGGGGGCATGGGGAGGGGGGGTTGAACGTTACATGAAGAAATTTTCCACACTTACTAGTGCAGATTCCAGCAAATGGGTTGATAGAACCTAGTGGGGAAACCCCCACTCAATTCCCGATTCACGGTGCACCCAAAAAATCACGAAGGACCATCTTGATGTAATTACATGAGGTCGTTTAATGACGAAGCTCAGGACCAACATTCATCCCACACAGGAGATAACCAATGTCGGCCACGAGGCTCGAAAGCTAGGGGTTTTTCTGGGGTAAGGGGCTTAGGGGTGTGGAATTCAGCATAGCAACACACTATTGGCTTATTCAAACATCAGCAGAAAAATTACATGTACGTGCAGGGTGTCAGAGTTCTGTGAGTTGTTGACTCAGTTCAGATAGCCCTGTTATGTCTTCACATTCCTCTTTATCTTTAAGGTTAAGCTGTTCCCAGGAATGTTTTTAACTACGGGGCATACCCGGGTTTGTTTTTCTTTTTTCTCAGCCCCGGGCAGCCTCTAGGCTCACAAACAACCAGCAATTTCTGAGTGCTTTATATGACTTACAGGTCTTGAAATTTCATCTTTCTTTCAGGGTGAGAATGAAATTCCTGAGATGATATCACACTGGGAAGGCATGGACATGACCAGTGCCCAGAGCTTAGTCTCCCACTCAGACCTACAAAGCAACACTGTGAAAAGCTTGAAGGGAATTGATAATATGGCTTTCGGCAAAATGCTTGCTGAAAAGCAGAAGGGCCTTCATTTGGATCCCCCTAGCTCCCACATAAAAAGCCAAGGACATGCCTATAATTATAGCACTGTAGAGGCAGAGACTAGCAGATCCGTTGGGATTGCTCATTGGCCAGCCAGCCTCATTGAATCAGTGACCTCCAGATACAGTGAGAGACTCTTCCTAAAACTCAGGTTTCCAGAAGGGCTAAAGGGACACCTCAGTAAGAGGACTTGACTAGCAGAAGCCCTAGGTTCAATGCTAAGCATTGCTTCCTAAAAATAAATAAAATGGATGTTTGAGAAAGACACCAATCATACATATACATCAACATATGTGCAGATATATGTATACATAATACATATATCATATATGATATATATCATTCACAGAAAGAGAGAAAGAAAGAAAGAGGGAGGAAGGGAGGCATGGAGGGAGAAGGGAGATGGAAGGAATGAAGCAAGGGTAAGGAAGGAAACAGAGTGAAGTGCCTTTACTTATGTGACTATATCTCCTTGCCCATGGTAAGCATGTCCACAAGATATAGTAGCTGCTAATAATAGAGACACTTCTGTTGTGGGATTTTTTATTGGATATTTTCTTTATTTACATTTCAAATGTCATCACCTTTCCTATTCCCCCCTCTGAAAACCCCATATCCTCTCCTTCTCCCCCTGCTCACCAACCCACCCACTCCCATTTCTGGCCCTGGCATTCCCCTATTCTGGGGCATAGAACCTTCACAGGACCAAGGGCCTCTCCTCCCACTGATGACTGACTAGGCAATCCTCTGCTACATAGGCAGCAAGAGCCATGAGTCCCACCATGTGTTTTCTTTGGTTGGTGGTTTAGTCCCAGGGAGCTCGCGGGGGGGGGGGGGTGGTGGTGGATACTGGTTAGTTCGTATTGATGTTCCTCCTAGGGGGCTGCAAACCCCTTCAGCTCCTTGGGTTCTTTCTCTAGCTCCTTCATTGGGGACCCTGTGTTCTATCCAATGGATGGCTGTGAGCATCTACTTCTGTATGTTGTGGTGTTATTTTTAATAACTTTCATTGCATTTGTTCTTTGACAATTTCTTACATAAATAAAGTACATTATGGTTGTTGTAACTCCCCATGCTCTCTAGCTCCCTCTCCTAGCACACACACACACACACACACACACACACACACACACACACACTCACACACGCACAAACCCCTTTCCACCATCATAACATGTCACTGTTATTTTGTATTTTCTTGTGTATTTTGAGACGCACTGATTTAACCAAGATCGTTTGAATGACCCTGGTGAGACCCTCAGTGGGCCCACAACTGAAGCCAATGGTTGTCCCTCCCCAAGAATCCATCAATAGCCAATACTTTATCAGGAAAAGGTAAGGGTGCATAAGCCCCTCCTCGGTCCATGATTGACTGCTAATGGGCCCAGATTTGTGCAGGTCCAGTGCAGGCAGCCACAGCTACTGCGAGATCATGACACAATAATTGTTCTAGCTACAGAACACAGTGTTTCAAAGCCCTCCACCTCCTCCCTGCCTTCATGCCCTTGCCTTTCATCTGCCCACCTGTCTGCAATGATCCCAGAACCTTAGAAGGGTAGCGACAGACACCCTCTTTATAAAGTCTGGGAAAACAAAATCTCCATTCTATCCATTAAATCCTTTTCCTGAAGAATGGTAATCTAGAAGAGATGTTTTTCTTGTCATTTTCCAGTATCAAAAATTTGAGTCTTCATCCCCTGATGACTCTTCCCCCAAATTCTTAATCTTGACTGTCAACTTGATCACACTGAGAGGCACCATGAAGACTATAAGGCATGCTTCCAGGTACATCTGTGAGAGGATTCATTTCCCCAGAAAGAATTGGATCATGAGGGTTCTAACTTAGTGAATCTTTTGATCATGATGGTTTCAATTTTTGAAAAGATGGCGGCAAGTGGTGGATCTGTGAACACTGGGCTTAGCTGAACATGTTCCTGGGAGCTCTGCTCTTCCTGGGCCCCTTCCTGCTATTGCTCTGTTCCACTTCCTATGCACCATGGTATGAACTGCCCTGACACACATCCCTTGCCATGATAGACAGACGTCTATGAAACTGTTCGTAAACAAAAGTTATCCCTGTGGGGTGTTTCAATAATATCAGTAAAGCGGACCTTTTCCCACCACTGAAATATCCTAAATTCTCCATTCTCTTTCCCAGACATGCGCTCTTTTTTAGAGATTTATTTATTTATTTTATGTATGAGTACACTATTGCTGTCTTCAGACATACCAGAAGAAGGCATCGGATTCCATTGCAGATGGTTGTGAGCCACCCTGTGATTGCTGGGAACTGAACTCAGGACCTCTAGAAGAACCAGTGAATGTTCCTAACTGTCCCCCAGACACACACTCTTACTGTGCCTAATTCATACTCTCAGTTCTCCAGCAATCTATATAGTTAGAAGAAACAGCAGAGAGCCTAATGTGATCGGAAAGACTTCAAAACTCCTTCCCAGCAGAAATCAAGGTCATGTACTTATTGGCAGTGGCCCTTGGAACACTGACCTTCAGAGGTAGAACTCTGGGCCAAAGCAGCTCTCCTAGAAAGACGTGGGTAAGTGCATGATGAACACCCTAAGTGGACTCTACTTTATCTTATGATGTGCTATATCATCTTATGAGCGTCCTAACAAACGCAGAGTCAAGAAAAGGATAGAAGAAAGGCCAGAAGGACTGGATGGATGGAAGGCTGAGTGTGCAAGTGAAAGACAAGCCACAGAGAAGAGATTGGCAAATCCATGAGGAAGTACCAAAGTCGAGGAGTAGAAAGAAAATATCCAAATATAAAGGGTACAGAGGAAAAGCATAGTCAATATGAGTTCATTCATTCACTCAATACGAAATTCCTGTGTGTCTTCCAAGTCACAGGCAATCTGGGCACTGCCTGGCTTAGTGATGAAGCCCCAGTGTATGTTCAATAAGGTCTACCTCGGCTCATTTTCTGGTGTGTATTTAAATCTCCTTTGTTGTATGAAGAGGTTGGATGAGATAATTGTATATAACACAGTCACTGAGCCTACCTGACATTTCTACCCTTTCCCAGCTACAGGCCTGTGGTTGGGTTGAAATTTACTCTTTCGATCTTTCAAGAAACCCCCGTGCCCAAATCATTCACTCTAAAAAAGGTACTAAATTCTGGCACCCCTGAGCCTCAAGCATGTGTCAGTCTGCAGGGCTGCTTTCTTTCCACGTCCCCAGCAAGCATGATCTGTAGATTACTCCGTGACAAATGATATTTCTTCTTTAAAAATACTTACATATTACAGCTAAAGTAAATGACCATAGCAGTGAGCTAACCATCTATTGGGAGATCACATATCCCATGAACCAGCCAATGTGAGACAAAAAAGAGAATCAGCTGAATTAACTATGTCGCTATTCTAACATTTGCTTTGACAGGAAGAGAAGACTGCTCCACATAGCATCCACCTTTGAGTAAGCCCTCAAATCATTGCAACAAAGTTGGCGGCATCCTAGATCTGGGACTGTGAGAAGCCACTACACCGACGCAGGGGCCTTAGGGAAAACATTGCAAACGTAGTGACTAAGCTGAAGGGTCTGTGACACTTCACACCATTCAGCCAGGCCATGCTGTGTATGATTTCTCATGGCATATGAAATGAACTACAAGAGCTCTTCTACTGCTAGGGTATCTAGCTTGCCAACAAGCCAGGCATGCTCGAATTTATCCAGTTGGAAGGGTCTCATTTGTTTATTAAACAAGCACATATAGAGGACCTGTAAGGTGACAGAAAGCTAAGTTATGAATGAAATCGAAACTCTTGAGGCTTACATATGAGTGAAAGAAGAAAGGCATAAACAAAGAAGGAAAGAAAGGAGGGAGAAGAACAGTCTTTGGACCTGTCATCTAAAATCAACCAGGTTTCTATGTGGGAGCCAGAAGGTGATGTGCCATGCAGAGGTCAGGTGGCGGTGGCCAATGAGTTACTTACTGCCTCATACTTTATAGACTCATGTATCCTCCTCACTGGAAAGGATGCTGTGTTTCAACACTCACTGAGAAGATGATGGAACAGGGAGGTAGACGTCTCTGAACTCACACCCAGGATTCTCTGCACAGGGACATTCCCGTTTATTTGCTGAATAGTGTTTGCCAAATAATTATTTGACAAACACGAACTGAGCCAGTGGTTTATATTTTCAGAGAACTGTGGTGGCTGTTCTCTAGAGATCAAATTTCCTGCAGTAGCATTAAAAGCAGGAAGGCTGTGAAGTAAGCAGAGGTCTATCCTGGGCTAACGGTGAAGTAAGCAGAGATCCATCCTGGGCTAACTGTGAAGTAAGCAGAGGTCCATCCTGGGCTAACTGTGACACTGACTTTCATATAAATGGTGAGAAGAGAAAGGAGAGAGATTCACCCAGCAAGGCTAAATGGAAGAGAGGAAGATAAATGAAATCTCAGGACTCAGAAAAGTCAAAAGGATGATGATGTAAGCTCAGCAAAAACACTGCAGGGATGGCCATAGGGAGGGAGACCTGGAGGAAACTACAGTAGCCAAGGAGAAGCAGAACATGTTTCTGCTCACCCTCCTCACATGTTTAGGCTTCCAAGAGCCGAATTGCAGAGGAGAAATGCTTCTATGCAAGGCTCACTTAGGCTCTGTACTGGCTGGTTTTGTGGGTCAGCTTCACACAAGCTAGAGTTATCACAGAGAAAGGAACCTCCCTTGAGGAAATGCCTCCATGAGATCCAGCTGTAAGGCATTTTCTCAATTAGTGATCAAAGGTGGGAGGGCCCATTGTGGGTGGTGCCATCCCAGGATGGTAACCCTGGGTTCTATAAGAAAGCAGCTGAGCAAGCCGGGGGAAACAAGCCAGTAAGTAACATCCCTCCATGCAGTAAGTAACATCCCTCCATGGCTTCTGCATCAGCTCCTGCTTCCTGACCTGCTTGAGTTCCATCCAGTCTTGACTTCCTTTGGCGATGAACAGCAGTGTGGAAGGGTAAGCTTTCCTCCCCAACTTGCTTCCTGGTCATGATGTTTGTGCAGGAATAGAAACACTAAGACAGGCTCCCTTTACACACTCTTTGCTTTGACACACCACCGCTCAAACAACATCTCTCAGGACCTCATGCTAAGATACCCATGAGCAAGAAAGAAATTGACCAATCTGGCAAGGGCATTTGGTTGTGGGAGGGACTTTGCTTCTGTTGTTATGCAACACAAGCAGAAATCATCTGTTCTCCATCAGGTGCTCCACCAGGGAGTCATGAAGCTCTCATGCTCACTGTAGGGTGTCAGATAGGTAATACTAGCAGCCATAACCTGAGAAGGACATAGAAATCTTGGGCTCAGGGGTTTGATTGCCTCCAAGAGCTAAGTCACCTAGACCAAGACAAAATCTAGTCAGGTTGAGAGATGTGCTGAGTGGTGAGGAAGGATATGCCCCCTTGGTGTCCGCTGACCAGCCCTGAGCTCAGCATAGTAACAACAGCTAAAATATTCCCATTAAACCTTCACAGGTGAGGTCCAAGCCCAATGGATTCAACAGTAGATATTGCCAGTAGGGCGAATCAATGATAAGCAGTAAGGAAGATTGAATGGCCCTAAAGTGCTCCACCTACAATCTCTCATCAGAGCACTCATGACTCCCAGCTGATAAGAATTCTAGGTACTGTTGATCTGAGCTAAGTGACCTTCATCTATAAGTTGCTTCGAGAGAAACTCTCCCAGGGAGAAGCATATGAGCAGTTAGTGGTCTTTGTAGAAACAGGGCAACGCTTGGATCTTCATGTTGCAATGTGGGACAGGTCTGAAAGAACATCCCTTTCTCCACCCACCCACCCCTTCTTCACCACCACATCGCAGATAAATATCCTGAAAAGAGTATAAACTTCTGGGGCTGGCAAGATGGCTCAGCGAGTAAGAGCACTGACTGCTCTTCCGAAGGTCTTGAGTTCAAGTCCCAGCAACCACATGGTGGCTCACAACCACCCATAATGAGATCTGATGCCCTCTTCTGGTGCATCTGAAGACAACTACAGTGTACTTATTGATAATAATTAAATCTTTTTAAAAAAAGAGTATAAACTTCCCAGTGAAATTCTGTCTAGACATTAATTTCTGAGCCCATAGACTAAGAGGGTTGAGTGTGCATACATACCACATGTCAAAAACCAACAGGATAGGAAGGAGAGAGCACTATAGCCTTCTGTCTTGGCTTCTTCTCCACTTCATCAGATCTAGTAACTATCTCCAAAACCGAGATTGACAATCCTCCATGCCTTGTTCCGAATCGATGAGATTATTCTACAATAGAATTTTACATACAACCCACTTCTTCTATCACAAGTGGCCGATAAAGAAGAAGGGAAACACATTTCAACAACAGAAAGTTAGCGTCTTGGTTTCATCGCTGGAGACTAGCCCATGAAAAATGGTTAAGAAGAGGAGATCACTAGCGGGGAAATGTCTCTAAGGAAGTCCTTTAACTTCCACAAGCCTGTTTCCTAACCCGTTTTTTAAATTTTCTTTTCTGTTTCCTAATCAATTTAAAAAGCATTATCTGATCTGCTTCTGTAAGACATCTCTCCTGGGGTTCTAAAAACAATTAAATGAGGTCATGTAACACAACTTCTCTGCATGGTATACACCGTGCCTATATCAAGTATCAAATCAGATACTTGCAAACATACCCTGAGAACTCTAACAAGTAACAAAAAGGTACAGTGATGATTATAACATAACACATCTGATATGTAACACTATACAATTTTTTTTCAAAGCTTTAGCCTGTCTCCTTAATAAGAAGAGACCCTATCTCTCCCATTTCACTTAACCTCAAAACAATACTAATGCAGTACTTTCCATTGCGTAAATGCTGTAATGGTTTCGCTGAATGCAAAGCAGAGGTCCAGGGAGTAATACTGTGCCCCTCCACCTTGTGACTGCCAGAAAGTTCAACTGCTTTTGTAAAATCCCTTGAGTGAGACTGGGCTTTTGTTTTGCATCAGACAGAAAAAGGAAAGGGAGAACTGCCTTCCCCCCCGAAGTCATCAGAAGTATCATCCACAGATTTCAAATGCATCCCTTTGTCTGAATGTGTCCCAACCAAAACCTACTTCTAACTACATGGTATCTCAGGATGCTGGTGTATGTGACCCAGCTCCATCTGTACCTTATTAAAAAAAAAAAAAAGGAATTGGGGCTGCATCTATCCTACACTAAAACTTTTTAATGGAACAGAAATCCTTTAAGGATTATCTTAAACCTGGGCAATATTGTTAAGTGGGACCCGAATTTAGCCAAATAGCTGTATGGTTAGAAAAAGCCATCCATCTTCCTCCTCACGATGATCCCATGAATCCCAGTTTCTGCAGCACTGATCCACTTCAGTGTTGGCCCATGTACTATGAGTATATTAATTGACGGAAATACAAAAACTACTCAGAAATGCCAGTGTGTCTCAACATGAGAATGGTTTGCAAACTCCATCAGTGTCATCTATCCCCCTGAATCTCATCTTTATGAGGACTTAAATCATGTACACCTTTTCAGCTGGATTGAGGTAACTTGTCTTCTTCCTCACACCTCCTCCTTCTCTGTGCCAGCGTCCTGTCCCTGTTGCTTTCCCAGAGTTACCTTAAGCCTTACTTCTTCCTGCCACACATTGCTTCTAGAACCCAACTCACTTAAAAACTTGGAAATACACCCCTTATCCAATGAAAAAAGCCTCTGTAGAAGCCAAGTCAGAAAATGTGACCAGCTTTTGTGCCTTCCTGCAAGCTGTTTGCAAGGCACAGGCAGCACCATAATATAAAGTTGTAATAATCATGTAATGATTATCTAATGCACTAAGTAGTTGTTGGTCTTTAAGTGACAGTTCTTCATTTTACAGAGAAGATACGTTGCCAAATAGAATTCACTCATTCCTGTTTAAAAAAAAAATGTCATTTCTTCCCATTAATTATCTACATTAACACTATGCTGGAAGTGTTTTTTCCTTGTCCACATCTTCTCTTTGTTCATAATAGAGACACTGTGCTCAGAAGTTGGGTGCAGATCCCCTTGAATTGCAGCAGTTGGGTTTCATTTGACTTTTATAGAGTACCGAAAAATGTCACTGCTGAGTTCTATCCCTTTAATGACTTCTCTATGCTAGAACAGTGTGATTGAAGCAGTATGCTGAATTCTTTGTGGTTGATTATGTGTGCCTTTTTAGGAAGGTAGCTGGGTTTTTTGTTGTCATTGTTTTGTTCTGTTTTGTTTTGTCTTGTTGTTTTTACAAGGTCTGAACTGGCTAGCTTTGAAAAAATAACAGGGGGGTGGTAATTTTAGAATTTCAGCAAACCAGGGAAATGGTTACATTTGAATGAAAAGTTCAGAAACATTGCCACATTGTATCACATAGGTAATGGTCAAGTTTAGGTTAAAAAGAAAAGGCTTCGAACCTCCCAGATGTTGTTTGTCACAATGTGAACACTACAGCTGTGTGAATACACAGGATCTCATGAGAAGGGTCCAAGCTAAGGAGCAACACTCTCCTGGTTCCTCAGACCAAAGAGTTAACGTGAGCACACCCACCATGCTGCTGTCCAAGGTAGCACTTCTGTTTTCTTTTCTCCAACCTCCTTCTGGGTATCATATTGAGCCCTGATGTTCTAAATAACTAGACTTGCAATATGCCACCCACATTGAGTGATAATTAAAGGCATGGTCAGACATACCTAAATTCAAATTCCAGCTTTATGACTTACTAGCAATATGATCAAAATGCTAAATCTAATACTCGGCTTTTCCTTCTGTGAAATTGGAGGGGTGGTAGAAGTTTCTATTTCACAGGCTTATTTAAGAATAAATGAGATAAACAGGTAATGGAAAGAATACAGCCCAGAGAAAAGGTCCAGGCATTGTGTTATTCTAGCCAATATTTGACTGCTTAGAAGTCCAGATACCACCCAAATATACCAACTGCAAAAACATCACTGGTATTTTCTTTTTTACCGCAATTGCAAGGACAGTTGAGGTTGTGAGTAGGCAGACATCTTTGAGCCAAAACCAATTAATGGAACAGGTTCTGGTCCTTGCTTTGTCAATAACTGGGTGAGCTCATGGAACTGACAAGCCTTTCTCTAGGCTTCGAATTCTTCATAGATAAACCAGGGGTGACAATATCACTTATGTTCCACAGGAGGTGATGGAGACAAGTAGGATGACATAGATGGTGGTGCAATGAAACTTCAGAGTGATGAGAGAATGTGTTTATGCCATGAAACCTGCAGCAAAGAGAAATAATCAAAGGAAAAGTCTAGAGCCGTGGTTCTCAACCCACCTAAATCTCAGACCATTTAATACAGTTCTTCATGTTGTGGTGATCCCCAACCATAAAACTATTACTGTTGCCACTTCATAACTTTAATCTTGCTACCATTATGGATCATAATGTAAACATCTGATATGTGACCCCAAAAGGGTCACGACCCACAGGTTGAGAACCTCTGGTCTGTAGGATGCTCTAGTCCACACCTGGAATCAGATCCTGAGCTTCCCTTCTCTCTAGATAAACAAAAAATACTATATCAACCGAAGCAGGGATTCTTTGCTGAAGTCTTGTATTATCTGAATTATAATTTCCTGTCCAATCATATCTGGTCATCATAATCTGCCCTGGTGAATTATCCTTCTTACAGCAAAACTATTAATTAACATGAATGCTATGAGGAATACTCAACAATCAAATCTCTCCTGTCTCGCTCATCTTTGTGTCCCAGGGATCAGAGAAAGAATTTGGAATATTTTATTTTCTGGTCAAATTAATGAGTAAAAGAGAAGGAGAGGAAGAGAACAAACTGGTAAGGAAGCTGACCCGTTTCTAGTTCTGTTCCTAAGCAACAAGCTGTGAGCCTCGCCATATGGAACTGGATCTTACGTACCTCATCTGTGAAATATGGATAACTATATATCATCTTTTCACATAGAAGGCTGGAAGAAGTAAAATCTTATTTTATAGACTAACAATAGAGCTGCTAAGACCAAGTCAGTGACAAAGGTGACGCCAAGCCAGGATCCCAGGTTTAAGTCTTCACATTGTTTTCTGACTCATTCTAAGATGTAAAACCCTCTGGAGGAGGTAGGACACCACCTACTTGATGAGAAGGTGCAGACTGAGGCATGGAGACTTCACGTGACCAGAGGCATGGGGAAGTCATGTGAACAGGACCTAAACATGCTGAGGTCTCAGCCAGGTCTTCTCTCTTAGACCAAGCTGTTACAATGTTACTTTACAGCTTCCTGTGAGAATAAACATAAGCCTCCTTCGCAATAAACACATTTAAAGATAGAGAACCCCCTGCAAGACCAGGTCCAAATCCCTTTCCATTGATCTCTTTTATCTTTATGATTTTACTCCTAATTTGAGCTTAATTTCTCATTATTTTTCCCACCTTGAGATGGATATATAGATATGCCAATATGAATATATAGATAGATACATTTTGCTCATTTTCATTCTTGTCTAAGGCTTGCATTTAATGCTACGAATTTATTTCTAAGCAGAGTTTATCTCTATTCCCCTAAGCTTTTGATAAACAGCATTTACATTAGCATTCAAAATAATCTGCAATTTCTTCATTGACAGAAGGGTTATTCTAATAGCATGGTGCTCAATTCCAGGACATTGAAGAATTTTCTAATGTTTTACAGTTGCTTTCATCTTGAATCCCAGTGGTTAGAGAAGATCAAAATTTTAAAATCAGTTAAGATGTGATTTTTTTTTTATCTTAGCACACAAGTTTGGCAAATTTTCTATCTGTACTTGAAAATAAGATACATTCTCATCATGGCTGCTTACAACGTTCTATACAAGAATAAAGTTTATGTAGATTTTCCATGGTTTTTTTCCTGTACATATACTACTTTTATCATTTACGCTATCAAGTTAATATGTTAAAGTTTCCCTCTGTGACACAACGGTGTTGGCATCTTTTCCTGCTCTCTTATTTTTAATCAGTCTTTAATCATGGTTGTGATTTTTTTGGTGTGTGTGTGTGTGTGTGTGTGTGTGTAGCCAGAATGTCACATAGCCCAACCTTGCCTCAAATTCATTATGTACCTTTGAACTCCTGATCCCTCTGTCTCTATTTCCTTAGTATTAGGATTATAGACATGCACCATTACACCTGGCTCAAGCTGTGTGTGATGCATGTGTGCTTGTGGTGTGTGTGTGTGTGTGTGTGTGTGTGTGTGTGTGTGTGTGTTGCATATCTGTGTGTATGTACACCCATATATACATATGAAAGCCAGAGGAAGGTGTTGTCTTTTGTCATGCTCCACATTATCTCTTTGAGACAGGGCTCACAGTGAAGCTGGAGTTAGGCTGGTGATCATCAAGCCCCACTGATCCTCCTGTCTCCACCATCCACAGAGCCGGGGTTTCAGATATAGTGGCTTTTTGGTATAACTCAGATCCTCATTCTGTGTAGCAAGCGCTCTTAACCACTGGGCCATTCCCAACCGAAGCACTTACTTTTCAATTTCAGACTAGGTTGTAGGTTTGTCTATCTTGTTTAATGTCCCTACCACACTGGTTTGGGGTTTGGTTTGGTTTGGTTTGTTTTTTTTTTTTTTTCCTTTGTCATTGTGACTGTTAATCTTGGCTGTAAACTCAGTTGGGCTAAGGCTAAGAGACATGTAGGAGATTAGTAGTGCACACTCCTGGGTGTGTCCATGAGAGCCTTATCTAAAGAGCCTAAAAATCAAAAATGAAGTTCCCACAAGGATAAAATTCTGCATCAAAACAATAACAGGTACAGCCTGGGAGTCTCTAGCCTACTGATTTACCCTGGCGCTTTCAGATTTTACAGCCCCTACTGTGAAGAAGACAATTTCTTCAGATGAATTACACTGATCTGACATACAACCTGAAAGAAATTAGTATTTTAGCCGGGCATCGTGGCGCACGCCTTTAATCCCAGCACTCAGGAGGCAGAGGCAGGCGGATTTCTGAGTTCGAGGCCAACCTGGTCTACAGAGTGAGTTCCAGGACAGCCAAGGCTACACAGAGAAACCCTGTCTTGAAAAACAAAAAAAAGAAAAAGAAAAAAGAAATTAGTATTTTATGCTTCCCAAAAAATGCTAATCTGGTCCACCCCACCTTTTGTTCTACCTTGACCGTTAAAGCCTCCTGTGCTTGTTACATATTGTTACAGTGCATTGTAGCCAGCCTTCATTCTTGTTTGTCCAGTGTGATTGGTTTCCTTCCCCCTGAAGCACTGGCAAAACATACAAGAGACGGAAGCTTTTCTTTCTTACCTAAAACTCTCTCATTGTGCCTTCATATTTGAAGGCCGTTATTTCACAGGCCACAGAATTCTAGTTCTGCCTCTCTACTGCTAGTCAAACTTTGCATGCCTGAAGGAAAGGCCTTAAAGGTGGGAGAGATTATCATGGCTCCTGGTGCCAAGGTTTCTGTCCATGATCATCTGGCTGCATTGTACTGGGCCTATGGCCAGGCAGAAAGACATGGTTGGAAAATGATGCATACTTCAGAGTGGATGGAAGTAGAGACAGAAGAAGAGACAAAGATGAATCTTTCCAGTGGACTCCCCCCCCCCCAATCAGAGGGCAACTTAGACTCAGTCACAACACTAATTCCCTTAGGACATTAAGTATGCCATCCCATTGCTTCTGGATCCTGAATTATTGTTGTTCCATATCATTGCTGCATTCGGGAGTCTGTAAGTTGACTGTGGATTGTCTTTGTTTTCAGGCGTCCTAAAGATTTTTTTAAAAAATTTTTATTAAGAACATTTTCTTAATAAGACACATTCTGAATCATTCTTTGTGAAGTCCATGGAGCTTTTAAAACTATGACTCGATACTACTCATTGGTTTTCAGGACTTTCAGCCATTATCTCTGAATATTCTTCTTACCCCATTTTTCCACCTTTTAGTCTAGAACTCCAATCATACATAAAGTAAGCATGCACATGGTACAGCAGACATAGTCAATAAATAAATGGTTTAAATTTGGATCCTTATTATCACAGAATTATAGTCAAATACCTTTAATGAAATACGTATATAAATTATCAGAGAAATTTCAACATTGTTTCCAAAAAAGTGAGTAATCACCAACATTGAGATTAAAACATATCAGGTTTTTGTTGCCTGGGTGGTGGTGCACACCTTTCATCCCAGCACTTTCAAGGCAGAGGCAGGAGGATCTCTGCCAGCCTGATCTACAGAGAGAGAGAGTTCCAGGACAGCCAGGGCTACACAGAGAAACCCAGTCTCGTAAAACCAACAAAAAAAATTATTAAAGTCTAAAAGGCATCCACTATAACCATCTTCAATTTAACAACTATACACATTTAATACTGATGAATAAATAGGCTCAAAATATGGGCTATAAAATAGCCTACTGAAAATAGAGAGCTTTATAACATCTAGAAGAAAAAATAAGTAATGGGTCAGAAGGGATGGAGAGAACAAGTAGAAAAAAAGAACCAATAAAATAGAAGACAGAACATTAGAAATCACACAATCCAAACAACAGAAAGATGGGCCAAAAAAAATGAGTAGAGTCTTGGACATTTATGAAGCTACAACAATGGATTGACAGCCATGGAATCAGAACATCGAGAGAAAAGAGAGGCCCTGGTGAAAAAAATAATGGAAAGGGGCTTCTAAAATCTGGAGGCATGTACAAGTAATAGTCAAACCATATAAATTCAAAGGACCTCACCCCATCAAGATAAACTACAGTCAAACTTCTGAAAACTAAAAGCAAAGAAAGAAACATTGAAACCAGAAAGAGAAATAAATAATGGCTTGCCTATAGGAAAGTGAAGTCACTAAATAATGTTTGATATTTTTTATCAAAAAATGGACAAACCAAACCATGTAGCTCAATATTATTTAAGTGATGAGAAACAAGAACTGTTCAACTAGGATCCCATATCCAGATAGATTATGCTCCAGCAAGGAAAGGCACCAAACCCAGCATGGCTCAGTTCTAGAAACCTGACTGGAATGGCAAGGGGATGAAGAAAGGACAGACACACACACACACACACACACACACACACACAGGAAAGCTGGGGGGTGTCTTAAGCTCTTTCTGCTGAAATAATACAGACTATGCAACAGCCTGGAACCGGTTTACTATGAATATTTACATGTTTGAATGCATGCTTATGTTTAAGTTTGTAGCATGTTTATTATGTACAGCATGGAGTTAGCTGGTACTGATAGGAGGTGTCTGTAGGGTGATAGCCCGGGATTGTGGCTCTCCAGGAGGAGGAAGCTGCAGTTGCTAGGTTTTGCCCACACTGGTCAATCATTTCACACGTACTTGCACACACCATCAGCATTTACACTTGCACCAACAGCAGGCATTCCTCTGAATCTCACCCAGAGAAAGCTTTGCCACTCCCACGAATCTGAGGCACTGGGTCCTTGACATGGCTGTGTCCACAGTAATACTTAGTTACTGCAACACTATTCTCCCAGTAAGGAAAAGACAACTGGACAAACCAACAGGAATGAAGATACAGTCAATGATTGCAGCAACCAACAAGATCTACTCAATATTTATACAACACCAGCAGAATATACATCCTTTTCAAGCATCCACAAATAAACCATGTGAAAAATATCCTGGGCCATAAAGAAAACATCAACAAGTTTAAAATAACTGAATCACAAGTAAAAGGGAAGTCTTTAAACACATGCACAGGAAATCACACACTTGTAAGTAATCTGTCAGAAAGTCCCAGAAAGTTGTAAACACACACACACACACACAAATGAATGAATGAAAACAAAAACCCAGCCTGAACCCTTGAGATGCAGATGAGGTAGTGCTGACCAGGAAATGATTGACACTTAATGCATACATAAGAAAAGATGAAAAGTTTCTAATCAAAAATCTAATAAACTCTGTAGTGAATCTGGAAAGAGACGAATGATCAAACCAGATGAAGAAAAAAATGTAATGGGCAGAAAACAAGGGGAATACAGGCTATTTGAAAATAGACAAACAGAATTGGCAATCTCAACCCAACTAAAGAGAAAAGAACACGAATTAATGACATCAGGAATGAAATGGAAACTACCCCTTAAGACTGTAAATACCAAAAGGATAGGAAGGGACCATTATGAACAGATCTATACTCACAAACTTGACAACTTAGATAAAAAAAGAGCCTGTGCCTCAAAACTCATATACATCTAACATGAGATAAATCAAATAGTGCTCAGGCTCTAAGGGAAATTGAATTTGTAATTTACAAACACCAACCACAAAGTAATCTCCGATTCTATTCTAGATGGTCTCACTAGTAAGTCTACCAGTTATAGAAAGCACCAATCATTTTCAAATTATATGTGTTTACATGCCTGTGTCTGTGCATGTCTGTGAAGTGAGGTACACACAGCCATGTATGCATTTAGAAGCCAGAGGTCAATGTTCAGTGTCCTTAAGCTCTATCCACCTTGTTCATGGGAAAGGGTCTCTAATTGGCCTGGAGACCACCAAGCGACCTAGGCTGGCTGAAGCATAAGCTCTGGGAAGATGCTTGGGATTACAAGTTTCTTTTTTTTTTTTTATTTTTAATATTTTTATTACATATTTTCCTCAATTACATTTCCAATGCTATCCCAAAAGTCCCCCATAGCGCCCCCCACTTCCCTACCCACCCATTCCCATTCTTTTGGCCCTGGCATTCCCCTATATTGGGGCATATAAAGTTTGCAAGTCCAATGGGCCTCTCTTTCCAGTGATGGCCGACTAGGCCATCTTTCGATACATATGCAGCTAGAGACAAGAGCTCCGGGATTCTGGTTAGTACATCATGTTGTTCCAACAATAGGGTTGCAGATCCCTTTAGCTCCTTGGGTACTTTCTCTAGCTTCTCCATTGGGAGCCCTGTGATACATCCAATAGCTGACTGTGAACATCCACTCCTGTGTTTGCTAGGCCCCGGCATCGTCTCACAAGAGACAGCTATATTTGGGTCCTTTCAGCAAAATCTTGCTAGTGTATGCAATGGTGTCAGCGTTTAGAAGCTGATTATGGGATGGATCCCTGGATACGGCAGTCTCTAAATGGTCCATCCTTTCATCACAGCTACGAACTTTGTCTCTGTAACTCCTTCCCTGGGTGTTTTGTTCCCAATTCTAAGAAGGTGCACAGTGTCCACACTTTGGTCTTCATTCTTCTTGAGTTTCATGCGTTTATCAAATTGTATCTTATATCTTGGGTATCCTAAGTTTTGGGCTAATATCCACTTATCAGTGAATACATATTGTGTGAGTTCTTTTGTGATTGTGTTACTTCACTCAAGATGATGCCCTCCAGGTCCATCCATTTGGCTAGGAATTTCATAAATTCATTCTTTTTAATAGCTGAGTAGTACTCCATTGTGTAAATGTACCATAATTTCTGTATCCATTCCTCTGTTGAGGGACATCTGGGTTCTTTCCAGCTTCTGGCTATTATAAATAGGGCTGCTATGAACATAGTGGAGCATGTGTCCTTTTTACCGGTTGGGCCATCTTCTGGATATATGCCCAGGAGAGGTATTGCTGGATCCTCCGGTAGTACTATGTCCAATTTTCTGAGGAACCACCAGACTGATTTCCAGAGTGGTTGTACAAGCTTGCAATCCCACCAACAATGGAGGAGTGTTCCTCTTTCTCCACATCCTCGCCAGCATCTGCTGTCACCTGAATTTTTGATCTTAGCCATTCTGACTGGTGTGAGGTGGAATCTCAGGGTTGTTTTGATTTGCATTTCCCTGATGATTAAGGATGTTGAACATTTTTTCAGGTGCTTCTCTGCCATTCGGTATTCCTCAGGTGAGAATTCTTTGTTCAGTTCTGAGCCCCATTTTTTAATAGGGTTATTTGACTTTCTGGAGTCCACCTTCTTGAGTTCTTTATATATATTGGATATTAGTCCCTTATCTGATTTAGGATAGGTGAAGATCCTTTCCCAATCTGTTGGTGGTTTTTTTGTCTTATTGATGGTGTCTTTAGCCTTGCAGAAGCTTTGTAGTTTCATGAGGTCCCACTTGTCAATTCTCGATCTTACAGCACAAGCCATTACTGTTCTATTCAGGAATTTTTCCCCTGTGCCCATATCTTCAAGGCATTTCCCCACTTTCTCCTCTATAAGTTTCAGTGTCTCTGGTTTTATGTGAAGTTCCTTGATCCACTTAGACTTGACCTTAGTACAAGGAGATAGGAATGGATCGATTCGCATTCTTCTACATGTTAACAACCAGTTGTGCCAGCACCATTTGTTGAAAATGCTGTCTTTCTTCCACTGGATGTTTTTAGCTCCCTTGTGGAAGATCAAGTGACCATAGGTGTGTGGGTTCATTTCTGGGTCTTCAATTCTATTCCATTGGTCTATTTGTCTGTCACTATACCAGTACCATGCAGTTTTTATCACAATTGCTCTGTAGTAGAGCTTTAGGTCCGGCATGGTGATTCCACCAGAGGTTCTTTTATCCTTGAGAAGAGTTTTTGCTATCCTAGGTTTTTTGTTATTCCAGATGAATTTGCAGATTGCACTTTCTAATTCGTTGAAGAATTGAGTTAGAATTTTGATGGGGATTGCATTGAATCTGTAGATTGCTTTTGGCAAGATAGCCATTTTTACAATGTTGATCCTGCCAATCCATGAGCATGGGAGATCTTTCCATCTTCTGAGATCTTCTATAATTTCTTTCTTCAGAGACTTGAAGTTTTTATTATACAGATCTTTCACTTCCTTAGTTAGAGTCACGCCAAGATATTTTATATTATTTGTGACTATTGAGAAGGGTGTTGTTTCCCTAATTTCTTTCTCAGCCTGTTTATTCTTTGTGTAGAGAAAGGCCATTGATTTGTTTGAGTTAATTTTATATCCAGCTACTTCACCGAAGCTGTTTATCAGGCTTAGGAGTTCTCTGGTGGAATTTTTAGGGTCACTTATATATACTATCATATCATCTGCAAAGAGTGATATTTTGACTTCATCTTTTCCAATTTGTATCCCTTTGATCTCCTTTTGTTGTCGAATTGCTCTGGCTAGGACTTCAAGTACAATGTTGAATAGGTATGGAGAAAGTGGACAGCCTTGTCTAGTCCCTGATTTTAGAGGGATTGCTTCAAGCTTCTCACCATTTACTTTGATGTTGGCTACTGGTTTGCTGTAGATTGCTTTTATCATGTTTAGGTATGGGCCTTGAATTCCTGATCTTTCCAAGACTTTTATCATGAATGGGTGTTGGATCTTGTCAAATGCTTTTTCCGCATCTAACGAGATGACCATGTGGTTTTTGTCTTTGAGTTTGTTTATATACTGGATTACGTTGATGGATTTCCGTATATTGAACCATCCCTGCATCCCTGGGATGAAACCTACTTGGTCAGGATGGATGATTGTTTTGATGTGTTCTTGGATTCGGTTAGCAAGAACTTTATTGAGGATTTTTGCATCAATATTCATAAGGGATATTGGTCTGAAGTTTTCTATCTTTGTTGGGTCTTTTTGTGGTTTAGGTATCAGAGTAATTGTGGCTTCATAGAATGAGTTGGGTAGAGTACCTTCTGTTTCGATTTTGTGGAATAGTTTGTGAAGAATTGGGATTAGATCTTCTTTGAAGGTCTGATAGAACTCTGCACTAAACCCATCTGGTCCTGGGCTTTTTTTAGTTGGGAGACTATTAATGACTGCTTCTATTTCTTTGGGGGATATAGGGCTGTTTAGATCATTAACCTGATCTTGATTCAACTTTGGTACCTGGTATCTGTCTAGGAACTTCTCCATTTCATCCAGGTTCTCCAGTTTTGTTGAGTATAGCGTTTGGTAGAAGGATCTGATGGTGTTTTGGATGTCTTCAGGATCTGTTGTTATGTCCCCTTTTTCATTTCTGATTTTGTTAATTAGGATGCTTTCCCTGTGCCCTCTAGTGAGTCTGGCTAAGGGTTTATCTATCTTGTTGATTTTCTCAAAGAACCAGCTCCTTGATTGGTTGATTCTTTGAATAGTTTTTCTTGTTTCCACTTGGTTGATTTCGCCCCTGAGTTTGATTATTTCCTGCCGTCTACTCCTCTTGGGTGAATTTGCTTCCTTTTGTTCTAGTGCTTTTAGGTATGTTGTCAAGCTGCTAATGTGTGCTCTCTCTAGTTTCCTTTTGGAGGCACTCAGAGCTATGAGTTTTCCTCTTAGAAATGCTTTCATTGTGTCCCATAAGTTTGGGTATGTTGTGGCTTCATTTTCATTGAACTCTAAAAAGTCCTTAATTTCTTTCTTTATTCCTTCCTTGACCAAGGTATCATTGAGAAGAGTGTTGTTCAGTTTCCACGTGAAGGTTGGCTTTCTATTATTTATTTTGTTATTGAAGATCAGCCTTAGTCCATGGTGATCTGATAGGATGCATGGGACAATTTCAATATTTTTGTATCTGTTGAGGCCTGTTTTGTGACAAATTATGTGGTCCATTTTGGAGAAGGTACCATGAGGTGCTGAGAAGAAGGTATATCCTTTTGTTTTAGGATAGAATGTTCTGTAGATATCTGCCAGATCCATTTGAATCATAATTTCTCTTAGTTTCTCTGTGTCCCTGTTTAGTTTCTGTTTCCATGATCTGTTCATTGGTGAAAGTGGTGTGTTGAAGTCTCCCACTATTATTGTATGAGGTGCAATGTGTGCTTTGAGATTTACTAAAGTTTCTTTAATGAATGTGGCTGCCTTTGTATTTGGAGCATAGATATTCAGGTTGATAGTTCCTCTTGAAGGATTTTACCTTTGATGAGTATGAAGTGTCCCTCCCTGTCTTTTTTAATGACTTTGGGTTGGAAGTCAATCTTATCAGATATTAGAATGGCCACTCCAGCTTGTTTCTTCATACCATTTGCTTGGAAAATTGTTTTCCAGCCTTTCATTCTGAGGTAGTGTCTATCTTTTTCTCTGAGATGAGTTTCCTGTAAGCAGCAAAATGTTGGGTCTTGTTTGTGTAGCCAGTTTGTTAGTCTATGTCTTTTTATCGGGGAGTTGAGTCCATTGATATTAAGAGATATTAAGGAAAAGTAATTGTTGTTTCCTGTTATTTTTGTTGTTAAAGTTGGCATTCTGTTCTTGTGGCTGTCTTCTTTTAGGTTTGTTGAGGGATTACCTTCTTGTTGTTTCTAGGGCGTGGTTCCTGTCCTTGTATTGGTTTTTTTCTGTTATTATCCTTTGAAGGGCTGGATTCGTGGAGAGATAATGTGTGAATTTGGTTTTGTCGTGGAATACTTTGGTTTCTCCATCTATGTTAATTGAGAGTTTGGCTGGGTATAGTAGCCTGGGCTGGAATTTGTGTTCTTTTAGTGTCTGTATAACATCCGTCCAGGATCTTCTGGCTTTCATAGTCTCTGGTGAAAAATCTGGTGTAATTCTGATAGGCTTGCCTTTATATGTTACTTGGCCTTTTTCTCTTACTGCTTTTAGTATTCTATCTTTATTTAGAGCATTTGTTGTTCTGATTATTATGTGTCGGGAGGTATTTCTTTTCTGGTCCAGTCTATTTGGAGTTCTGTAGGCTTCTTTTATGTTCATGGGCATCTCTTCCTTTAGATTTGGGAAGTTTTCTTCTATAATTTTGTTGAAGATGTTTGCTGGTCCTTTGAGTTGAAAATCTTCATTCTCATCCACTCCTATTATCCGTAGGTTTGGTCTTCTCATTGTGTCCTGTATTTCTTGGATGTTTTGAGTTAGGATCTTTTTGCATTTTACATTTTCCTTGATTGTTGTGCCGATGTTCTCTATGGAATCTTCTGCACCTGAGATTCTCTCTTCCATCTCTTGTATTCTGTTGCTGATGCTGGTATCTATGGTTCCAGATTTCTTTCCTAGGGTTTCTATCTCCAGTGTTGCCTCATTTTGGGTTTTCTTTATTGTGTCTACTTCCCTTTTTAGGTCTAGTATGGTTTTGTTCATTTCCATCATCTGTTTGGATGTGTTTTCCTGTTTTTCATTAAGGACTTCTACCTGTTTGATTATGTTATCCTGTTTTTCTTTAAGGATTTGTAACTCTTTAGCAGTGTTCTCCTGCAATTCTTTAAGGGATTTTTGTGCTTCCTCTTTAATGTCTTCTACCTGTTTACCAGTGTTCCTTTGTATTTCTTTAAGTGTGTTATTAAAGTCCTTCTTGAAGTCCTCTACCATCATCAGGAGATATGCTTTTAGATCCGTGTCTAGCTTTTCTGGTGTGTTGGGGTGCCCTGGACTGGGCGAAGTGGGAGTGCTGGGTTCTGATGATGGTGAGTGGTCTTGGTTTCTGTTAGTAAGATTATTACGTTTACCTTTCGCCATCTGGTAATCTCTGGGGTTAGTTGTTGTCGTTGTCACTGTTTAAAGATTGGAGCAGAAGCTGTGTTCCACTCACCAGCAGTCTCAAAATCCTGTGGCGGGGGTCGTGGGTAGCTGGCGGTACCCCGGTGCTGGTCCAGCCGGAAGAGGCCTGTGGTCCTACTCAGGCCGGTTTTCTGCTTCCCTAACTAATGCAGTCTCAGGTCCCGCGCGCAATTGGATTGGAGCAGAAGCTGTGTTCCACTCTCCAGAAGTCTTAAGATCCTGTGGCGGGTGTTGTGGGTAGCTGGCGAGTGTCAGCCGACCCTGCGCCCTAGCTACCCCGGTGCTTTTCTGACCGGAAGAGGCGTGTGGCCCTATGTAGGCCGGATTTCTCCCTCCCCAACCAAAGCAGTCTCAGGTCCCGCGTGATTGGGCTGGAGCAGAAGCTGTGTTCCACTCACCAGCAGTCTCAAAATCCTGTGGCGGGGGTCGTGGGTAGCTGGCGGGTGTCAGGCGGCCCTGCGCTCTAGCTACCCTGGTGCTGATCCTGGGATTACAAGTTTCTCGTGTGTTCTTCAGACTAAACTGAGTTCTCATGCTTTCTTGGAAATCACTTTTCCAACTTAGATATCTCCTTAATCCTCTATTTTTAATTGGAAAAATTATATATGTATGCATATGTAAATATATGTTTGACATAACAACATGCTATTTTGGTATATATGCATCTTCTGCAAAATGGCTAAGTCAGTCTAATAACATACATATTGCTTTGCATATCTGTGTTTAAAATGTGACAATATAATGCATACACAAATGTACACATCATATATATGTATATGTGCACACATATACACAGACTAGACATATACATATAAAAGTTGAAAAATCTATTCTTTAGTGATTTTTTTTTACAATACAATATATTGTAAAATATGGCCTTCAACTGTATTGAAACTTCACATCGTTTGACAAATCCCCTCAAACTTCCTTTGCCTGATCTCCTGGTAAGGGCTACTTAGACTTCATCAATTTGAATCAAATTGGTCAAAAAATTTTTTTGTTAATTTGGCACAAGTACGCTCACCTGGAAAGAAGGAACATCAATTGGGCTTCTATAGGATTAGCCTGCAGGCAAGTGCATGGGACATTTTCTTGATTAATGACCGGTGTTGGAAGGTGCAACCCACTGTGGGTAATACCACCCCTGGGCAAGGTGGTCCTGGACGTATAAAATCTTAATCTGCTCAAGTCAAGAAGAGCAGGCCTGCACGCAGCAACAGCATCTCCCCTGAACTCTGCTTCCATTTCTGACTCCATGTTCTTCCTGAGTCTGTACCTGACTTCCCTCCATGATTGGCTGTGGTCAAGATAAGCAGACCAAATAAACCTTCCCTTCCCCGCCCCCGAAGTTGCTTTGGATCACGTTCTTTATCTCAGCCAGAGAATGAGAGCTGGGGTACCGGTCTTCTCTCTGTTTCTTTGAGTTTCAAGGATTTTGACATTTTTGGATTCCATGTATAAATGAGATTATATGTATTTGCCTCTCTGTATCTGAGTTATTTAACATAATATTCTCCAAATTCATCTTTGTTGCTACAGATGACAGGATTTCCTCATCTTATAAGGTTTAATGATATTCCATTGTGTGAATATCTGTGTAGGCGCAGCTTTGTGTACATGTATACATGTGTGTACACACACACACACACACACACATGTATCTGTGGTGAGTACATGTGCACGTGTGTGTGCATGCATGTGTGTTACATGACCAGTCAGTTCATCTTTCAGTGCACAATTAGGTTGAGTCCATATCTTGGCTATTGCTAATCACTGTTATCCCTGCCATGAGCAGGAGACTGTGGTTAATTGTGCCATATTGATCTCACATCCTTTCATGGTATATGCAAACATATTCTGCTTTAACATTTTAAAGACCCTCCATATTGTCTCTCTAAAATTTGTATTAATTTACACTCCTGCCACCAGTACCCAACTGCTCCTCTTCCTGCAAATCGTCTCTAAAACTTAGCTCTTGTTCATACATGTATAGCAGCCATCCTAACAGACATGGGTGATAAACAGTATTCTGTCACTGTCTTTAAGAGTACAGAAAGTCTTCTCAATTTATTTTATGAAAATAAGATTATCCTGATATTAAAACCAGACAAAGACAACAGTTAAAAAATAAACCTATGGATCATCATTCCTCATAAAAGCAGATATAAAAATCTTTAACCCAATACTAGCAAATAGAATCCAGCAGTATACGAAAAAATTATAAACTATGACCAAATGAGTTTTATTCCAGGAACACAGACTAGTTCAATACTAGAAAATCAATCAATGTAACCCACTATATTAACAGAATAAAGAAGAAAATTATGCAATCATATCAGTCGATGCATAAAATTTATTTGATAAAATTGAGCACCTATCCAAAAAGCCTTTTAAGAAAGGAATATAAAGAAATTTTTTCAACCTGTTAAAAAGCCAAAAACCTTACCACTAAATTACAGTAACTGATTAAGAAAAAACTAAATATGTTTCTGCTAAGGCTAAGAACAAGGATGCCCACTGTCACCAACTATTGTGTTAAACATGGAAAATGTAGGCGAACAATACAAAAAGAAAACAAATTGTGCAGACCAGAAAGGATGAAATAAAATCTGTCTTTATTTGTAGATGACATAAATATGTATATAGAAAATTCAAATAAATCCACAAAATATAATAAAGTAGAACTAATAAATTGTAAAAGATGAGACAAGATATCGATTGTGTTCTATACAGTAACATTATGTGAGTATCAAAATGTAAAATATGATGTGATTTATAATTCTTACCACCCAGAAAAGTGAAGTTTTTAGGAAAAAAAGACACAGGATTTTTACCCTGAAAACCAAGGGATAGTAGTAGAAGAAACCAAGTGAGATATAAATGAGAGTGTCATGTTTGTGGAGTGGTGGGTATAGTAAAGATTTCACATGCTTCCAAAATGAGGTAGGGCTTAAAACAATTCTTATCATCATCTCTAAATGGTTTTTATAGCTATATACATAATTATCCTAAAACTTAAATAGGTTAAAGAAAATAAAATGGGGGGCTGGAGAGATGGCTCAGTGGTTAAGAGCCTGACTGCTCTTCAGGAAGTCCTGAGTTTAATTCCCAGCAACCACATGGTGGCTCACAACCATCTGCAATCTGATCTGATGCCCTCTTCTGGTGTGTCTGAGGACAGCTACAGTGTACTCATATACATAAAATAAATAAATAATTCTCTTTTTAAAAGAAAGAAAATAAAATGGTTAAAACAAAATTTTAAAGAGAACAGGGCAGTTATTAACTTATCCACCTACTTTCAAGACTTATATAGCTGCAATAATCAATAGCATGCCATAATAGCGGAAAGAAACATAGGCTTGTCGGAGAACAGAGAACTCATCAATAGAGAGCCCACTTGTTTATGTCAAACTTGCTTTTCACAATGGCACAAAGACGATTCAGTGGAGGAAAGGTAGCTTTCAGTGGCACAAAGACGATTCAGTGGAGGAAAGGTAGTGTGGGGCTGAGGCAGTGAAGCACTCACTTATATGCAAAATAAATGCTAAAACCTATTGTAAATCTCCCTTATACAAAAATGGCTTAAAATGGATCACAAATTTGATGTTAAACACAAAACTATAGAAAAAAAATTAAAATGTTTGAGAATATCTTCAAGATCCAGGGCAAATTATTCTTACCCTTGAAGCTAAAATCTTAGTCCATAAAAGCAAAAATAATAAATTAAACTTGATGAGAAGTAATAATTACTTTGTGAAAATTCATATTTGGAGGATAACAGAAACACTAAGAGTGGGTGAAAATATTTATAAATATCACACCACAAAGGACTACTATCTAAAGCAAAGGGACTCTCAAAACCCAATCATAAAAGCTATTGAACATGCCAAAACATAATAAAAACTATTAAACATGCCATTAGGAAATGGGCAAGATACATGAGCATACATTTCAATGACATATACATATATTAGACACATACATATAAATTGCAAATAAGCTCATGAAAACATGTTATGTCATTAGAGGGAAACCTAAGATGTGAAATTATTGCATACTGAAAAACTTTTCTCACTGGAGAGATGGTTCAGCGATTAAGAGCACTGACTGCTCTTCTGAAGATCCTGAGTTCAAATCCCAGCAACCACATGGTGGCTCACAACCATCTGTACAGCTACAGTGTATTCATATATACATAAAAATTAATTAATTAATTAAAAAAGAACAAATAACAAAAACTTTTTTAAAAAGAAAAGGAAAGGAAAGAAAAGGAAGGGAAGGGAAGGGAAGGGAAGGGAAGGGAAGGGAAGGGAAGGGAAGGGAAGGGAAGGGAAGGGAAGGGAAGGGAAGGGAAGGGAAGGGAAGGGAAGGGAAGGGAAGGGAAGGGAAGGGAAGGGAAGGGAAGGAAAGGAAAGGAAAGGAAAGGAAAGGAAAGGAAAGGAAAGGAAAGGAAAGGAAAGGAAAGGAAAAGAAAAGAAAAGAAAAGAAAAGAAAAGAAAAGAAAAGAAAAGAAAAGAAAAGAAAAGAAAAGAAAAGAAAAAACACTTGGGGCTGGTAAGATGGCTCAGCAGTTAGGAGCGCCGACTGCTCTTCCAAAGGTCCTGAGTTCAAATCACAGCAACCACATGGTGGCTCACAACCATCCATAATGAGATCTGATGCCCTCTTCTGGAGTGTCTGAAGACAGCTACAGTGTATATAATAAATAAATAAATAAATAAATAAATAAATAAATAAATAAATAAATAAATAAATATGAAAAAATAAATCCTTAAAAAAAAAAAAAGAAAAGAAAAGAAACACTTTTCTCATCCCTAACTAAAATAACATCCAGTAATATCTATGCTGGCAATGGTACGATAAAACTAAATTACAATCACATTGCTGGTGGGAAACCAGACCAGTAGTCACTCTGAGTAGAGGCTTCTTTTTAAAATGAGGAAGGTGGGCTGAGATTCTATCTCAGTTGGTAAGAGTGTTTGCCTAGCATGCTGGGTTCTCTCCTCAGAGTGGCATAAACTGGGTTTGGTGGTTAATCCTAGCACTTAGGTGATGGGAGCAAGGAAAAGCCAGAAATTCAAGGTCATTCTCAGCTTAGTGATAATAATAATAATAATAATAATAATAATAATAATAATAATACAGGCACTGACAAGATAAACCACTAACTACTATAGAGATTTGAATGAGAATATCCTCCATAGGCTCAAATGTGTGAGCACTTACTTGCCAGTAGGGGGTGCTGTTTGGAGATGTCTGGGAGCTGTGGTCTTGCTGGAGGAAGTACTAGGGTCAGGCTCTGAGTGCTTATGGTCTTGCCTCATGGGCAGTTCATTCTCTCTGCAGAGTGCTTGCATTTGACAATGTGAGTGCTCAGCTTCCTGCTCCTGCCATAATGCCTGCTACTTGCTGCCATGTTTCCCTGCTGCGAGGGACTCTTATTCCCCTGGAACCCAAAACCCAAATAAACTCTCTTCCATACTGTTTCTTGTTTCTGGTGTTTAACGCAGCAACAGAAAAATAACGAAGGCAACGGCTGAGCACTTATTCCAAAGAAATGCAGACATATTTCCAATCACACAAAATCATGTGTATTCATAGCATCTATATTCATAACAGCCTCAAACAGGAAACAATCGTTAGCAACTGAATGATTAAAAAGATTAACATCCATGGTACATCTTACCAGGAAATGTTACTCATACCATTCATACACATGACAACCTGGGGGGGTCTGTGAAGATTTAAGCAGGGCAAAAGTTGGTCTCAAAGAGTCATGTCTATTATGATTGTATATATATATATATATATATATATATATATATATATATATGTATATATATATATATACATACATACATATATATGTGTGTGTATATAATACATATATTCATGAAGCCATTAAACTGCAAAAGAACTAAAACAACAGAGATATGAGAGAACTGGTTTTGCTGTAAAGGAATAACACAGGAAACTGAAGGAAATGTTCTGTGTGTCGACTGTGTGAGCATCCTAAGACTGTGCTTTAATCTGTAGTGTTTTCATTAGTAGAAACCGTTTCAGGGGTATAGGGTCTACATACATTATTTCTTGTACATATATGGGAATCTAAAGTCTTAGGAACGAATCTACCCCTGCCACTTTGCTAGACCAGCATAACCCCTTACTACATTCTAAATCTTATCTTTAGACCCACAGATAAGTGTGGCTACCACCCCTCATTGAAGAAGCCTCTCTTGACAGTAAATGGAGACCATCACAGAAAACCACTCTGGACACAATGGGCTGCTGAAGTCAATGGAGCCTGGAGAGTCCAGCCCCAACAGATACATCTACTTCACAGATCCTGCATCTGTGGGTCAAGGAACATGGAGGGAGATGGAGCAGAAAAATAGTAAAAGCCAGGGGATCAGGAAGTCTTCTTGAAACAGTGTCTCCTAGAAATGGCTACAGAAATAAGACCAGAACAATGCTAATACCAGTGAGCGTGATTACATGGAAGACAATGCTTATGGCTCCTGACTCTAGACAAAGAACTACAAGCAACTAAGGACTGCTGGGAGAAAAGTCTCCCCCAGGAATGAGACCCAGGATTGCCTGTCCAATGTAGAGTGGCCAACCTTGACCATATACACACCACCAACAAAAACAGACTCATCAGATTGTCCTTCCTTATACACACTTGTACACACACACACAGAGAGATACATACAGGTATGCAGGTAACAAAGTCAAAGAAATAGAAGGTATCACTTGGGAGGGTTCACGGGGGGTCAATAGAAGGTATCTGGAAGGGGTAGAAGAAGAAAAAGAAAGGAAAATAATGTAATTCTATTCTGATTAAAAAATATTTTAAAAATGGGGCTGGAGAGATGGCTCAGTGGTTAAGAGCACTGGCTGCTCTTCCAGAGGTCCTGAGTTCAATTCCCAGCAACCAAATGGTGGCTCACAACCATCTGGAATGGGATCCGATGCCCTCTTCTGCTGTGTCTGAAGAGAGCGACAGTGAACGCACATACATAAATAAATCTTCAAAAAATATTAGAAATTAATTTTAAAAAAACTCTAAACAGCAAAACATTTACACAAATTATTCTGAGGAGTCAAGTAGAAATAAATATTCACAATACAGAGCTGATGAGGGAATGAGCCATTTTCTATGTCAAACAGCAGTGGTGTAGATGTTACTATGGTAAAAATGTAACTAGGCTCTGAGTTAAAGCCTTGGATCCAAGTCCCATTGTGACACTTATTAGATGTAGAATCCTTAATAAGTCACATAAATTTCAAGCTTCACTTTTCCATCTTTAAAATAGGAGCAGTAAGGACTAGCGAGCTGGCTCAGCAATTAGGAGCACTTAGCTACTTCTACAGAAGACCTGAACACACAGAACCCATATCGGGTGGCTCTCTCCATTATCTCCAGCTCCAGGGGATCTGATGCCCTGCTTGGGTCTCCAAAGTCACCTGCACATAAACTTATGCAGACACACATGTGCACACACACACACACATGCACACACACACGCGCGCGCGCGCGCACATACTCGTGTGATATTAATAAATAAACATTGTAAGTTAAAATGAAATTAAGTGGGAGCAGAAATGTTTTCCCAGCTCACCCTCACTTATCCCCCCAAAGTCCCATGAGTGTGTGATTACAATGAGTCCAGTCTTAAGTCTCATTCATCTCTGTGACATGCCTGCCTAGCTGAGGACCAGCAGGAACAGGTACTCCATAAATGTCTACAGAATGAGTAATAGTTTTAGGAAGGATATGTAAAGTAAAAGCCATTAATTTAGTGTGATACTAAATCCTCCTGTCCGGCCAGCAAAGTGTGACGCTGTCATCCACAGCCAGCATTAAATAATGTCGCGTATTCTTTGGGAAGAGACCCTCGACAGTGGCCAGTTTGCCCAATCTCTTTATAAAATAAACATAGAAATGGCAGAACAACTCACAGCTTCATTATAATTGTATGGGTTTGGCTGATAGAGTAAATTCTTCCTGTGGCAACTTTTAGAGGCTTCCTTATGAGTTTGAGATTTATTCTAGCACAGGTGAGTAGCACTCTATGGCTTATTATTTAGATTTCAGACCAATGAATTTAAGTCCATCTTTGACTAATACTGTGTTAGGGCACAATCCTTGAGGTAGACTTTTGGGGGGATACACTTGAGTTTCTCAGGTATTTGGAAGCTATTCGTGTTATCATATATTAGTATCTTCCAGCAGGTTCTGAGTCAGCACCCATTCACTAAACACAGAACACTGTCTGCAGACATAGGTGTGTGGATGCTGTTTTGTTTAGTTTTTGAGACAAGGCTCCATCATGTAGCCCATGCTGGCCTGAAACTCACTATATAGACCAGGCTGGCCTCTAATTCATGAGATATGCCTGCCCTTGCCTCCAGAGTGCTGGAAGGAAGGCAACGTGAGTGCCACTATGCCCAGCTGTGTAAATATTGCTTATAAGTAGAACAAAGATGATAGAAGTCTCATACCAGTTAAGGCTATTTCAACATACGAAATCCAAACATGCTTGGGTGTCCAAATCTTTATTCGACTGTAGAAATCCATGCAACAAATAAATAATTAATTTATATTTCTGAGAAGAAACGCTTTTGTAGTGTTCTGTGACAAAAGATCTCAGCATGTGTACTTCAAATGTGTAAGCTTGAAAACATTTCAGTGCTGGTTTATTTTTTCAAAACTATCTACATCAAATCACTTTCACTGTTTACGTTTTTCAAATATCCAATGCAGCAAATCCTGTGACTCGACTAGAGATGACTCACTTCAACCCTGTTGCCTACCTGTGCTGATACCGACGAATCACACCTTAACCCAGGAGTCACAGAGCCCTGGCGAAACATTCTTTACAAGTGAAGCCCTCTCTCTGTTGTGTGGCAATGCTCTGTCCTCTTTGGCAAATGTAACTATAAAATCAAAGGCAGTCTGTCTTACCCTTTGCTCCAAAATCCGAACTGGAGGTAGAAAAAGCTACGTGACCTGACCCTGCCATGTGACAGAGTCAAATATTTGAGAGGACAGACGTGTACCAGGTCATTTGCCTTTCCTCTAAGGTGAACTTCTGCTCCAGCTTTTCCACGAGAAACTGGCTTCTTTCTTCCTCATGCCCTGTGCTGAGCTTTAATTTATCAATGTTTAAAGTGAGGAATCCAGAAATGAATAGATCAACAGCTTAGAATATAGGGAACCCACTGTCAGCCCTATAAGATGTACATCACATTTTTCTTTTATGTTTTATTACATTACTGTGTGTGTGTTATGGAGTGTGTGTAGAAGGTGAGGAGGTCTGAAGATAGCTTTATGAGGTTGCTTCTTTCCTTCCACCACACAACTGAACACAGATCATAAGATTTGGCAGCTAGCATCTTTACCAGCTAAGCCATCCAGCCAATTCTGTATACCATAGTTTCCAAAATGCCATCTGAGGTTGATTGTGCAGCAAAAGATAACTATGCTTGTACGAACACAGATTGGGCATGGTTGATCTGAAAATCTGAAATCTAAAAATCTTTGGGCACCAACGTGTTACAGCAGGTGGAAAATTCCACACTTAAACTCCTATGATGTGCTACAGAGTCACTAAAAAGATTGTATAAGGTCACTTACAGGTTCTAGGTTGGATGTAAAGCATAAGCAGATTCCGTGCTTGGACATTCCAGAATATATACTCTAAAATCCCAAATCACACAATCCGAGTACCTGAAATAAGGCACTCAACCTACAACAAATTACCACCACTGTATATTTCACATGCATCACTGCCACGGTCCAGATTTATATTTACATCTCTCAACTTAAATAAGGGATGTTCAATCGTCTGTTGCTGAATTAGACCATAGTGTTTCAGTCCCAACATTGGTATTTCCCTGTGAACTCTAATTTTATGTTCCGTGTGTTGGCTGTGACAACTGCATTGACTCTCTGCTTCCTGCAGCTTTGCTGAGATGCCCTTCCAATCTGCAGCCAGGATCTTACTGAAAGCACTGTACAGAGAAGGACTGAGAGCATCTTGCCACTGGAAAGCATCTGAGGGAGGCAGTATCCCGAAGGATCAGCTAACAAAACGGTCAATACATAGACACAAACAGCAGTGCCAGGCCAAGCCTCGAATGGCGTGTGCGAAATGAGCCTGTGAACGTGAAGAAACCAACACAGAGGAGAAGATAGCATGCTCTGAAAGCACCAGAATTCATTTAAACTGTGAGTTTTCCTACAAGAATATATTTAAAAGGCATCTTTCTTAGGAAATGTAAAAGACAGAACTACCAGACGTCCCAGAAATTTACCGAGGACATGAGCTCAGTATATCAAAGGGATATATTGTTAAAACAGGGAATCACCCGCAGTGTCCACCAATAGATGGGTGGATAAAGGAATTGTGGTAGATACACAACTAGCCCATAGTGTGCTACGATACACTGCATAAGAGACAGATGTTCTGTGCTTTATAGAGAGAAACCTACCAGAACCACTTTAAGAGGAAAAAAAGTTGCACACAGGATGACAGGCCTGGTTGCCCTCAGATGTGGAATCTTAAAAAGTCAAATTTCTAGGAAGAAAAAGTGTAATGGCGATCTCCAGAGTCAGGAGTGTGGCATCTGGGAAGGTTCAGGGGGACTTAGTCCAAGATTCTGAAGTTTCAGTTTGATAGAGTAAACTCAAAACTTATAATGCACCATGCCAACGCAACGTTCTGCATACACACAGAGAGAATGAGCCAATACACATGTTAGTCAGCTTCATCTAGCCATCTGGTTATACACATATTTCAGACTAACATGCGGTACGTCGTAAGTATATAAAATTTCTGTCAATTAAGATTTTTAAAATTTTTTTTCAGGTTAGTAAGATGTCCTGTATTAGGTGAAGGTCTTTCTCAATAGCCCCAAGTCGGAGTTAAATCCCAGGGACCAACATGGTACTGGGCAAAAAGGGACGCTTGCTTACATGTTGTCCTCGGACCTCCAGGGACCTGCACATATGCACACTAAATAAATAAAAGTCTGTTAAGGGGGAAATCTTTAAAATTAAAAAGATCCTTTCTGGAGAAAGAGGAGGTGGGGTAGAGAAGGGGAAAGAGAGAGAGTGAGACAGAGGAGAGACAGAGACAGAGACACAGAGAGACAAAGACAGACAGAGAGAGAGAATGTCCTAGGATGGCAACATAAGTTCATTTCCTACTATGGATCTCATCCAGGAAGTTGGCAAGTGCTCTATTAATGGATTTTAAGTAGATGAGAGAACAGGCAAACAAACCAGGAGGAAAGATCCCAACGTGTTAAGAATCAAGAGGCTCTTTTAGCACCTCCTGCTGCCAGCTTCAGGGTGACACCCCAACCCTCACCCTCTGTAAGTCACTCCGTTATGTAGAAATCAGGATTTTAAGTGTTTGTATCTTTAGATGTCTGTCTGATGTCTAAAGAGATTATTCGCTTTTTAAATGGGTCATACGGAGGAGTAATACACAAGGCAAGTTTACGGAATGATTGTTTGGTCAATGCCCATGTTTTTTAGTGCGCCAAGGATGTAAAGGTATCCAGGGCTGGTGCTGTTTGCTTATATTGGGTAACAAACCTGATGTTAAACATGACCCTTGCAACTGCCCCTCATCTTTTCCAGTCAAGGTACTTTGATGCCAGAATAAATATCAGTATAGTTCTATGTCGAGGAAACAAGAGTTTTAGGGAAGGATTTCACCCTATCAAGTAGGGGTTTACACACACACACACACACACACACAGCTTAAAATTCTTTTTCAAAGAAATAGTTAAAAATCTATAGTAAATTCCAAGAAGTGGCATGAACTGAGACAATCACTTTAAATTATGACAGTCTCTGATTCTCTCACAGCCTCTGTTCGTTATTTCTGCCTTTTTAGTCTGAAAATGAGTTACAGGAAAACAAAAGCCAAATGTTATAACTGCAAACTGAAAGTAACACCTATCCACTGACATAAACCATGTGGAACTAGAAAGAAAATTTATTTTTGAAAAAAAAAAAAAAAAAAAGAATGCTGAAGGCTTTCCAGGATATGAAGTCATTTCTTACAATTTATTCATCAGAAATAACTTTTATTTTAAAAAGGGGTTTATTTTAAGCCAGGTGGTGGTGGTCACCCCTTTAATCCCAGTGCTGCAGAGGCAAGCTGATCCCTGAGTTCTACACCAGCCTGGTTCACATGGTCTACAGAGCAAGTTCCACGGCAGTTGAGGCTACACAAGGAAACCCTGTCTCAAAATGGGGGAGTTCATTTTACTTTATTTTATGTGTATTCGTGTTTTACCTGCATGCATGTAAGTACACATGTGTGCCTGGTGCTAGAAGAGGCCAGAAATGTACATCAGATCCCCCTGGAACTAGAGTCATAGACAGCTGAGAGACATCATGGTTACTGAGAGCCAAACCCAGTTCCTTTAACCGAGCAACGAGTGCTCTTAACTGCTGAGCCAACTCTCCAGTCCCCCAGAAATAACTCTTTAAGGCCAGAAGTCCTAAAAGTCATTTGGATTCAGGATCAAAACACCTAAAGAGCCCAGAAAAAATGAGGCCAATTCTCTGGACCCTATTTTGCCTCACTCCTAAGGCTAGTTAGATACCACACATTGGACTAGAATCATAAAAGGAAAGAAAACTCAGTGTTGGTTGGGAGGGGGATAAGAATGGAGAAGTGTATTACAGGAGGAATTGAGGCATGGGTGAGTATGGTCAAATTAAGTTGTATGTATTTTTCAAAAATGTGATAAAAAAGTACTGTTATAAAAAAGCAAAAATATAGAGAAACTTAAAGACTCATTTTTGTAATAGTTGACCGATGCCAATATGGTTTTAAATACAGGGACCTTGGAGAACCTCAAGACCCTTTCATCAACTAGCTGACCAATAAAAAGGAACTAAAATGCTGGTCCCCGCCCACTTTGGCCTTGAGGTTTAGGGTCATTGACTAGACACATGCGCTTCCTAAACCAATAATTTTTAAGTTCTCCTGATGAACATGATAGTCATATCAAAGAAGAGCAAAAGGTTAAGATAGTCTATTGTTTTATAAATGAGATCTGGAGTCTTCTTTGTTGTTTTACTCTTTACATTAACAGAGTGAAACAAAGAGAGACAGAGAGAGAGAGAGAGAGAGAGGCAGAGGGGGGGCAGAGAGAGAGAGAGAGAGCTCTTATAAAGGTAACAAAAATTTAAAGGGTGAGATGAGAGAGCTACTCTTCGTGGAAGCAACTGAAATAAACATAAGCAAAGGCTTGCTAAGCAGCCTGTGGCAAGATCCTGGCTTTTCCCTGTGCTTTGTCCTCCCTCCGTGGCTTGATGCTCCGGCTTCCCTATAGTTCTGTCTGCTGTCTGGTTTAGCCCACTGAAATCCTTGCCCTCTGAAGTTAGCGTAAGGCATCACCTGTTACTTAGGAGCAAAACCACTCAGTAGACTTAAAGCAGACACTCAACTATTCCGTCGGTGGAAAACTAGGCCAAGAGGATCAATTGCCTATTATAATGTTATGTCTCACACTACGGTTTCCACCCTTTTTTGACCGTGTTCCAATTACATTCCAGATAAGTTATCATACTCGACAAATGCAAGTTCTTCTTGATACAAGAGTCAAGTAACAAAACCAACTCCCCCCCCCCCAAAAAAAAGAAAACCTTTAAAAATCTAAACTAGGCGTGATATTATTTCCCCAAGCGTACTGTGAAATGCCTGTCTTAACACTCCGGATGACTAAAACAAAGAAAAAGAGAGACTTCGAATTTTGCCTGGGGAGTGGAAAGAAGGGGTATGAAGGAGAGACAGATGTTTTCAAGGGAGCATCTGAAGGTGCTCTAAGTGTATGGATGGGGGGGCGGGGGCGGACCCGGAAGGAGGGAGGGGGAGGGGAGAAGGAAGAACAGCTTCTTACAAAGGCAAAAACACTAACACACACACACACACACACACACACACACACACACACACACCAGCCTTTACTGTCTGACTCTATCAAACCAGGACAGGCCATTTGATCTGGATTCTTAAAAACATCTTCACGCATCCATGTCCGCATCCCTCGACCATGAGGGGTCTCCTTGCCTCCTAAAAGAATCGGAACAGGGAATGTCACAAACGCACACGTTTAAAATGTAAAAGACCGTGGTGTTCAGAATGACTCCAAGAATTCCACTATCTTGCTATCAATTTACACCAAGGTAAAGAATTTACCAGAGCGTGTCCTGCTGGTTGGTGTGAGCACGAACTCCCAAACTAGGTTACTCCAAATTAAAAACCCACTAAACCAACTCAAGTGAGGAAGAAAGGAGGGGCCATTCTCTGAAAACTCTGCTTGCTCAGCGGGAGGATTCCGTGCTAGCTTTCCCCACCCCCACTCCTGCGATGTCCGACGATCTCCCGGGAGCTGATGCTCAACCCCATCCAAATAAACCCAGGAGAACACTTCCCACAAAAGAGGATTGCTAACACTTAAGAGTCGTTTCTAAAAGACTGGGAGAAATGCAATACTGAAGGAGTGTCTAATTGACTTAGATGTCGTGCATAACGTGATTTCTATAAAAATGAATTATAAAAATACGTTCAAATTGTAATGAAAATCCATATGCGTGCCTTTCAGTGGACCAATAAGAGACCTAAAGCCTATGGATTGGCTTCCCGTGCTTGTCTAGTGTAGATAGGAAGACAAAGGCGTTGGGTCAATGGATTCATCAAACCACGTCCTCTGTTGTAGCATCTGTTATGCAGCTCTAACTATACGGGCCCTTTAGTAGGTCTCCTCTCGTGCTCCCTGTTCTGAGGACACAGGTATTTCTTTCTCCGGAGGACAAACAAGTCTCAGAACTGGGACAGGAGTACCGGGCCACCCACTGCCATGGCGGCTGCGGAGACTCGGGGACTTGTTGCTGGGAGTTCGTCTTTCCCTCTCCGGTCAGGCGTGGGTAGGGACAGCTGCCCCCCACCCCCACCCGTTCCCCCTGAGTACCGAGAGCCCGCCTCGTAGGGGAGTGGAGCACTCTCCTGGGTCCGGAGCACCGCGCCTAACCCTTCCTCCTGCTGAGGTCGCGGGGTCGAGGGCACCCCAGGGCCCAGCCACTCTCCTGCCTTCCCCGCAGCCTCCCCACCCCCATTCGGCCCTGGAATCGATAGTGGGCGCTGATTTTTCACAATTGCAGCTGTCTGATTCATCAGTGAATAATTAAATCAGAGGCAGCCAGGCCTGCCTGGCGTTGGAGTATAGGGGGGCCCCTCCTAGATCCGTTCAAACTGGGAGTCGGTGGGAAGGCTGAGAGGACGGCCAGCGGGCAGGCTTCTGCCTCCGCCAAGGCTGGGAGAGCTGTCTGGAGGGGGCGTCTTTCTGGATGTGGCTGGAGGGTCAGATGCAAATGTTGGGAGCTGGCCTTGCTGCTGGGGAAGATGAGGGAAAGTGGGGCGCTCCATAGAGGCCTTGCTTGGGCTCGACAGTCCCTTCCTTTTGGTCTCAGGCTGCAGATCCAACTAGCACACTCAAGTCCCTTGCTCGGAGCTGCGGCGCCCCGTTTTGTGCAGACACCCTTCCCAGACCGACTTTCCGAAGGGACGGGAAATCCACCCTCTGAAGGCCAGTTGCCTATGAGGAAGATAGAAGCGCCTAGAAACGGCATTGATTTAGACATCAATCCTGACCTCCTCCCTCCTCCCTCGTCCCTCCTACTCCTCCCCACTGGCTGGGCCGCGCCACCCCCTCCTCGTGAAGGAAACCTTCGCCAGCCGGATTAGGCTGGCTGGCAATCAGACCCGCTCACTCAAGCCCCTACAGACTGCACATCAACCCCCGACAGCCTGCATGCCTGCCCCCAGGGTCTCCAACCTACCTCCACGGAGTCACACCCCTCTCCCGCCTCCATGTCCACCATGACCTGCATACCAGCCACCCCCACAACCTTGATACCCCAGCCTCAAGGACCTCTGGCCTCCGATCACCCTCAGGCTGGAGGCCAGCGCCCAGGGCCTCCGTGCCGGGTCCCTATGGTATCGGCCTTCTGAAGAATGCGAGGCTTCTTAAGTTCTGGCGCCCAGCCTGGCTCCTGTGCACCACGGCCCCCACACCAATCCCCAGAGCCTCCGACGCCCTCCTAGTTGATCTCCAACCTCACCCCCACCGTCTGGACTCCCTCCCCGCGGTCTCTATTTCCAGCCCACTTGGTAGGCCTCCACGCTTGGGCGGCCCAAACAGTCGGCTACTCGTCGGGTGTTCCGCGGTGCAAACGCTACGTCCTTGGGGCCAACAGGTCTCCCCGGCCCTCCAGTTCACAGGGTGGCCGGTTGGTTCGCTCAGCCCGGGGTCTGAAGGTCTTCGGAGCTCAGTTTCCTTCTCGGCAGTTCTACCAATTAAGGCCGGCCAGGGAGCACTCTGGTTCACAGTGAAAGTCCGGCTTCTAGAATGACCACAGCCCCCTGGCCACCTGCAACTCGCACGACCGCCAGTGTTGATTTCAAATTACAAGCGTTTGCAAGCAAAAACGATTCAGAATTCTTAAGCTGACGTCGAGACAATTTTGCAGTCATGAAATTCTCCTAAAACAACCTCAAAGTGCTTTGTGCCTTTTAATAGTGTTGGCTCGAAAGATAACTCAGAATGATCTGATTTTTTAAAATTTCCTTGAGAGCAGGGAGTGAAAAGTCTTTAAAATTGTACGATTTTAATAAACGAAACGAATTCACATAAGTATTCTTAACCCCCCTGATTTATTAGTTTCCGAATAAAAGTATATTTTTAAATCGAAAATTCTGTTTCTCCAGTTTCAGTTCTGGCCCGTGTCTAAAAATACTTTAAGCTAAAAACCTTCCCCTGTGGTACCTACAAAATTGAAACATATTTTAAACTCTCCTTTTTTATTGAGAAAATACTAGGCATTCGTAGTAATGAATAAACAATGCTAAGCCCTCCAAACGTGTTATTTGAAGAGCAAATAAATGATGTTTTTTAGAGGACAATAAATAAAACAGTGGTGCCGTACTTGGTGTCTCCCGGCAACTTAAAAACTGTTTCATTTTCAAGGAGCTAAATTTGTTCTTTTTATAACCAACTGCAACTTTTGCCTTTCTTTAGAAAAGACAACAAAAAGATTTCACGGGCAACTTGACCGGGACAAAGGGACCTCACGCCCAATCTCCTTTTGTAAGGTGACAACTGACAAAAAAAGGAAGACTTTATCTTCAACCCACTTAAGTAGTACATCTGGAAACCCTCTTTAATGTGAAGGTGCAACGGAAGTCACTTACCAACCCCAAACTGACTTTGAGGCCAAGGTGACAGGTAATCCTGAGAAGGGAACTGAAAGTCTGAGCAGTTGGATTGAGGAACTTGGAGTCCTTTGGGGGAATTCCTCGCCCTTGGGCTTCAAGATGCTTACTCAAAAGTTTCACCTGCTTTTAGAGAAAAGTAACCTTCTCCTGTGTGGGGAAATGCCACAGTCTCTTCCCTGGCCCAAAGAAGTCCTCTAATTAGAACCCTTAACTTCCTCCATATGCTCTATTGTTACCGTTACTTTTTCTACTAGGGGAAAAAAGTGTTTTTCCAAGAGGCTTCAGCAATGTTGGCAGCCTAAAAAATAACAGACCAGGAAAGAGGGTGGGCTCGAATTCCGGACGAGAAAGGTGTCTTGGCAAAGACTATGCCATCAAGATTCGGCTATGGTCTGTCCAGGTCAGAAGCTCCACTTCCCACTGTCACTAGAACTTCTTCAGCCGGAAAGAAAGGGGGACAGGGGAGAGAGACAGACAGAGATAGGGCACCAGTGCACACCTACAGAGAAGCTGGGCGCCAAACTTTAGCAGTCTCCAATCTATGGGAATAGAGCAAGATTAGGGTTAACTGACCTAAACTCCCGGATTTCTTTAAAACCAAGCAGGTGGACCCACTGGTTGGCTGGCTGACCCTTCCAATTTACTCTCAAGCATAGCCCCACCTCCCCAACCCATCCAAATCCACCTTCTAGTCATAGGGTTGAACTTGTGGCTCCAAGAAAATGCTTCTCCTGACATAGGCTTGCATGGCTTCATTCCCACCCACCCCATCCCCCCAAAAGGCCAGATAAGCTGGGGTTGGGAGGGGGATGAAAAAAAACCCCAGCTCTCTTCATCCCTAAGCAAACTATCTTCTGCCAGCCATACATAGTTAGGGGCAGGCTTTTGAAGAATCTGCCTGCCTAGAGTTTACTTTTCAGATGATTCATAAGAGGAGGCAAGAGTTTTTATTTTATTTATTTTTCTCAAGGACTGATGGCCTCGGCCAACAGAAAAAAAATTTTTAAATGATGCGTTTGTTTGTTTGTTTGTTTGTTCGTGTGTTTTAGATGGCCTAGACCCAGCAGGACATTTGAAAAGCATTGGTAGGTTTTCAGCTGAGAAGCTAGAGAGACCTGGCCTATGCTTTAGTTTTAGTGTGCTCCTTCCCGTGTGCAACCAGCCTGAGCTTTCAGACACAAGAAAATTGTAGCTAATGGAGATATCAAACAGAGCCACAATTCTGAAGGCTCCCTCTCTGCTACAAACACCCACCATGCATGTGCACGTGTAATCACAGAGCCTCGCCCGCCCCGGTCTTCATTACAAGGGACTCTGAGAAAGGAAGAAAATTCTCCATCGTTAAAAGGAACCCTCGATTATCACTGCTATTATTTGTGTACAGCAACATAAGAAATTTCTTTCTCTTCTTGAAATTCCCCCACAATATTGAAACAGCATTTGTTGTACGATTTATATAAATGCTTGAGGCCTTGCTGGAGAACCATTACCATTCAATGGCTAGAAAATTGCTCTCCTTCCTTAAAAAAAAGAAAAAAGAAAAGAAAAGAAAGGAAGAAAAAGAAAGGAAGAAAAAGAAAAGGCTGGGTAGCAGCAGCTACAGAGACAACAAAAACTTTCTCCTGCATAATCCTCCCTCAGAACAATGACAAAGAAATGATATTGACTTACCCAGGAATGGAGGATGTGTTTGATAAGGGGGGTACTTTTTGTGTGTGTGACGATTTTTGTCCCGGAGCTACACAGACAGCTGCAATTCATGGGCGATGCTGATTCCCAGAAAGGCTATGGATTGGCATGGGGTCTGCAGCTCACAGACCCTGATCAATACCCCTACACTCACACGCCAGATGGTTTGGGGAAGGGCAAAAATAAAATAGCCCAAAACAGCACACCATCCTGCCCCACACCCCCTTTGGTACTGTTCAGATAAACCTAGCTGTAGCATGAATGTGTTGGAGCCAACATAAAACCCGGATATATTCTGAGTGTTTTGGTGTTGTTTTTGTTTTCTAGCCTTCCTAGACGGAGCTATAGCTACTCTTGGGGTTTTTTGTTTGTTTGTCTGTCTGTTTGTTTTGTTTTAAAACAAAGCCAATGGTGTCTTATCCAGATTGTATTGACTTGGGGTCTGTTTGTTTGGGTTTTGGGGTTTTTTTTGTGACTAGTTTATGGAGTTGCTGTTTTAACTGAATCTCCCCAGTTTTAACATGAAAAAAAAAGACAAATGAAAAATTGATAGTAAATATTTTCAGGGTCCTTCATGAAATTTCTAACTTCAGCTCAGAATTATTTTTTCTTCTACCGTGAAAAAAAAAATCTAGCTGTCGAAGATTTTATGTGTACGTATTCACATTTCTGAATGTAAAGGACATCTGACCTGCAGATGTGATATGTACTGAGAAATGGACCTTCAGGTCCTGACACAATGCCTGACACAGTGCCTTGGATTCTAACAGGGACACGGCCATTGTGGCACTACATTTCCATAGACTATGTGTGAATCAAATGCTGGAGAAGGAGGGAGAGTGGCATATATACGTTCACATTAAAAGGCAAGCCTAAAGAACTTGGTCAGCTTAAGGCAGAGCATGGGGCTCAACAAGAGAGAATTACAAAGCAGCCCTTCCTTCCCTTTTGCTTTATTAAAGACATAATAAGAAAGAAACACCAAAGCATGACAAGTTTGCATTAGTATTGCTACTATTAAAATTGTATACGTGGGAGATAAGCGGTGTTCCCTCTTTAGGAAGGAAGAGGAAAAGGGCATGTTAAAAAAAAAAACCCAAATCAGTAAAAATTAGAGTGCTAAATAAACAAGTCCTTTCATTTCCCCTTTAATTAGGTTTTGAGTTGGAATATAAAACATCAAAGCTATTAGAAAAACATCGCGGGGGTGGGGGGATCTGCTCAAATTTAACCCAATGAAATTATATACAAAGAAGCCCAGTGCGATTTCTTGATTTTCCTGAGATCGTCAATATTGATTGGGGGGGGGGGGGGAGGGATGGAGGGAGAAAGGGAGGAGGGAGGGGGAGAGGAGGAAGCCAGGCAGCGAGAAAAATGCAACTCACCTTGCTGCTCTCGGCACGGAAATGTAATTCCCAGGAGCAGAGTTATCTTAGTGGTGTGGCAAATTAGTTTTATCATTTTGAAAAAAATAATTACATGTAAATTTATATGTTTAGGATTCTGTTTGTACACAGCACCAGCCTAGGGGTTACTGGCTACTCCTGAGTGAGCCTGAAGCCAGGACAACAGCAATTGTAAGTTACTGTCAACACGAGAGTCCCTCAGAGAGATCTTTCCCAGCCCTGCCCTTCCCTGTTGCTTGGGATTCTGTCACTGAGCACTAGGGGACCAAAGCAGGTTGCTGTCTGGAGAACTTTAGTTTGGCAAAGTGTGTATTTCAGACATTAGCTAATTCAAATTATCCTGTGTCCAGCCACCATAGATACAGTGAAGGATGCATGAGGGGACGAAACCAGAGTGACAGAAAACTACATTATCTCACCTGTCTCTTTTGTGACGATAAAGATGTGAACAGCTAGGGAACCAGAGATCTGTTGAAGACTGGGGTGTGCTGTTTTCTTACTCAAGCTTTGATGTCATGGAGGATGCTACGTGAAAGAATAGCTGGTAACATATTGACCAAAGCTCAATAAAGTAGATCTATGAATAACATGACCGTACATTCATGGGTGGTAGTGGGGTGTGTCTGTGGCTGGAAGAGAGAACAGAGCAGCAGAAAAGATCGCTTCCAGAACTGTTTTCCAAATGAATCAAACCATTCTCTAGTCCCAAGAAGACACGTACAGTATTGTGGGCTGTCCTTGATTTCTTATCAAGTTTTCTCTAACAGCTGGAAATGGTCGGAGGGGGCTGTCTTAAGAAGACCCCCTGCTCTTCTTTTGACAGCTGATCAAAAGAAAATAGGTCACGCTTCTCAAACTTATGTCCACCCTGTCCTTAATTACTGTCTCTTTAAACAAAGGCAACATCTGCGCAACCTCAGCTAGCTTGAATCTTCGGAGGCAAACGGAGGGCAACCTGCTTTGGAAAAATCTATTACTTTTACGGCTTTCAGTGCAGCGCATTGGCCTCTCTAGCTGTCTTCAGCCACCCCTCAACCCCCACACAGTTCGCGGAAATCTCCCCCACTCCGACCTTCCGACCTGGGTTTGTCAAACAACGGTAATTCTAGGAAGTGTACTTTTGAAAGCTACAGCTTTCGAGAGCTTTCTCCCAGGTAGTCAATGCCCCAGGCTTGGATCGTAGAATGTAAATACCAGAGGAGGCTACGGTTACCTACCCACAGCTGTAACCTAGGGTGAACAGTCCTTTCAAGGATTCCAGAAAAGCGATGTGAGCGAGTGTGGTGTGTGTGTGTGTGTGTGTGTGTGTGTGTGTGTGTGTGTGTGAGTGTGTGTGTTGATAGAGGAAAGATCCGCGGGTACTGTTCCCATTAGATTGCATACACCTTGCCCCCAGGAGAAGTTTGCAGGGCTGTGAATATCAATAACAATCTTCACCCTCAGATCCAAGAGTTCTACGCTTTGACCCCCTTTTCCCGTTCCTTGACAGAGCAAGCATTTGGTCAACTCGAAACCGCAGCAGCTGGAATTTTAGTCTCGTTTTGCAATCTATCTAGTAGGGCCCTTTCTGAAGCCTCATAACTGAGAGATTTATGGGCTGGCCAAATAATTAAGTGATGTTATTGTGTTAACTTTGCATGCATTAGGGCTGCTTGCGCCGCCGTCCCTGTGAACCTTCCGCCGCCGGCGGCCCCAGCTCTCAAACAGCTCAGGCGTTCTGAGTTGTTCTCTCCCATAGATTATGCACATACCAGTCTCGGAAAATTACCGTGCATTAGGACACATTAGCGCTTGCATTTTAAAAGCTAGCCTGCTAGCTCCCGGCGAGGGACTCTCGGGAAGTGGCTAGCTAGGAGGCGCGCGTTTGTTTTTACTGTACGACAGGCTTGCAAGAGTGAAGAAAGCTTTGAGGTGAGACTAAAGAAACCGTAGCAATCAGCCCAACGCGTTGCGGCTCAGGAGAGGCAGAAAGCAGCATCTCTCACATAATACCCCTTAGTCCGCCGCACTCTTGCTTGCTTCTTTCTCCTCATCACCCCCTTCTCCTCCCTTCTTCCCCTTGATGCTTGGTTCTAGGAGCAAAAAATGGGGGGGGGGGGGGCGAACCGAGCTGTCAGCCAAACGTGAAACGTCCGACCCCGCCCCTTCTATAGCCATTGGCAGCTGCTCAGAGAAGGTCTGCCTTTCGAGGCAGTTTCCACCACCGATTGGTTTCTCCTCGTGCCCATCGAGTACGGTCCCGCCCCGGGCCCGGGAGGATAGGTTGGCTGCTCCCGCAAGCGGCAGAGCCCTTCTGGACAGCTCCCGCTCACCCAAACAGAAGACGTCGGCGCCAGAGTGGGCTCGGACATGGCGAGGCAGCGCGCCCGCACAACCGGCGGGGCCCGGTGATCCCTCCCTCCTTCCCCACCCCCTCCCCTCTCCCGCACGCACGCCCTGTCCGCCCCCACCCCACCCCCACCCCGGGCGCGCCCGCCCGCAGCCCGGGGCACACACCCGCACGCACGCTCCCCCAGCACACACTCCCGCACTCCCAAGCCCGCCCCCCGAGCCCGTGGCCGAACCACGCCACGCGTGCCTAGCCAGCCCGCCGGCATCCCCCGCCGCTCCCACCGCCCCCGGGCCCCGATGGACTGAATGAAGGCTGCCTACACCGCCTATCGATGCCTCACCAAAGACCTAGAAGGCTGCGCCATGAACCCGGAGCTGACAATGGAAAGTCTGGGCACTTTGCACGGGCCGGTCGGCGGCGGCAGCGGCGGGGGCGGCGGCGGGGGCGGAGGGGGCGGGGGCGGGGGCCCGGGCCATGAGCAGGAGCTGCTGGCCAGCCCCAGCCCCCACCACGCGGGCCGCGGTGCTGCCGGCTCGCTGCGCGGCCCGCCGCCGCCAACCGCGCATCAGGAGCTGGGCACCGCAGCGGCGGCGGCAGCCGCGGCGTCGCGCTCGGCCATGGTCACCAGTATGGCCTCGATCCTGGACGGCAGCGACTACCGACCAGAGCTCTCCATCCCGCTACACCACGCCATGAGTATGTCCTGCGACTCGTCGCCGCCAGGCATGGGCATGAGCAACACCTACACTACGCTGACGCCGCTCCAGCCTCTGCCACCCATCTCTACGGTCTCAGACAAGTTCCACCACCCGCACCCTCACCACCATCCTCACCACCACCATCACCACCACCATCACCATCAGCGTCTGTCCGGCAACGTCAGTGGCAGCTTCACTCTCATGCGGGACGAGCGCGGGCTTCCGTCCATGAACAACCTTTACAGCCCTTACAAGGAGATGCCTAGTATGAGCCAGAGCCTGTCTCCATTGGCTGCCACGCCGCTGGGCAACGGGCTGGGTGGCCTTCACAATGCTCAGCAGAGCCTGCCCAACTACGGTCCGCCGGGCCATGACAAAATGCTCAGCCCCAATTTCGACGCGCACCACACTGCCATGCTGACCCGCGGTGAGCAACACCTGTCCCGAGGCCTGGGCACCCCGCCTGCGGCCATGATGTCTCACCTCAATGGCTTACACCACCCTGGCCACACTCAGTCCCACGGGCCAGTGCTGGCTCCTAGTCGTGAGCGGCCCCCTTCGTCCTCCTCGGGTTCTCAGGTGGCCACATCGGGGCAGCTGGAAGAGATCAACACCAAAGAGGTGGCCCAGCGTATCACCGCCGAGCTGAAGCGCTACAGCATCCCGCAGGCGATCTTCGCACAGAGGGTTCTATGCCGGTCTCAGGGGACTCTCTCCGACCTGCTCCGGAATCCCAAACCCTGGAGTAAACTCAAATCTGGCAGGGAGACCTTCCGCAGAATGTGGAAGTGGCTGCAGGAGCCCGAGTTCCAGCGCATGTCTGCCTTACGCCTGGCAGGTAAGCCCAAGAGCAGCCGGCAGCCAGCCTGCTGGGGAAACTGCCCCAGTGTGCTTGTGGGCTGGTCTGTGCGCGGGCTCTGCTAGTTAGCTTTTCTCCCTTCTCTATATCCGTCCCCTTCCTTCTTTTTCTTCCATTTTCACTTTCTCGTCTACCCTTATTTCCTCTCCTTTTTCATCTCTTGCTTTCACACTCCTTGACTCTGAGTTTTCATTGCCAGTACACCCCCTCCTTTCTTCTCTCTAATATCAGAGTGCCAACCTTTACCTCTCCTTCTTCAGTGCGAGGCGGGTCGGGACTCTTAGTGTCCCCTAGAAGCCCTGTTTTGGGGACTAGTGTCCCCTAGAAGCCCTGTCTTGAAGATTCTATAAGCCCTATTTTGGGGAGTCTAGAAGCCTTGTTTGGAGGACTAGTGTCCCCTAGAAGCCCTGTTTTGTGGACTAGTGTGCCCCAGAAGCCCTGTTTTGGGGACTCGCGACGTCCTGTTTGAGGAACTCAAAAAAAAAAAAAATCGAGAACAGCCCTCTGTCAAAAACCTGTGCACTTGAACTCCCAGGACAACAGATTTCAGTTTTCCACGATGCCTGGTCTCTTTATGTAGATGTTTTTGACTTGTTAGTGGGTTCTGATCCTTAGAAAAGAAAAAGTTCTTCACTCACCTCCTACCCACAAAAGCAGGCAAACTTCTTTAGTCATTGGCAGGAGGAGGTACATCCTCACAGCTACGAAAACTAACAGCCGATACACCCCCTGTGCCAGAACCTATCTGATGCTTTCGTGTTCACCCAAGGACTTTGTGACCCACCAAAAGAGTGGAGTCTGGCCAGCTCCTGTGTCACTGCCTACAGATAAGAGGGTGCAAAGACCAACGTTTGGGGCTGCCACAAACCTTCTCACCCACCCCACCGTCGCTTTGGGAAGAGGAGGGAAGAGACACCAGAGTGAAGAACTCACTGCCACACTCGGCTGTACCCCTTGCTGGGCTGCAAGCTTTTACTAGGGTTGGCTGAGGTTTGCTAGCTCTCCAGGAGAGGTTAGGGTGCTCTCGGAAAGAGGTGCGGAGAAATTAAGATGCGAGTTAGTTAAAGCTTCTTGGCCTCAGCAGGCTGTAAGTCCCGCCTTTGCTTTAAAGCGAGGGCTGATCGTACGCGTAGTGGAGTGGCGGGGAGGCCTGGCAGCCCCGCGGCAGGGGACCGGTCAACGCGCCGGTTACATTGTTCCGGAGCGGGCACGGCTCTCTGTGCCTCCTCTAGTGGCCAAGAGGCGAGGTACAGCCCTCTATTGTTCTAGGAACACTGTAACCTCCCGTGTGGGCGGTGGGTGCAAAAGCGAAAGGCGCAGCCTGGGCTGCGGCGGACACAGTTTCGAGCTTTTGTGCTCTCAGACCGGCCTCCCTCCCAGAGCTCTACGACTGCTCTGCCCCTAGGCCTGAACCGTGGACCCAGAGGCGCAAGGTGTCCAGACCTCCCACTGGTGAGGACATACAATACCCAGCTGCAAACATAGCTGGGTGACTTCTCAGTGCTTCTTGGTGCTCTAGAAAGATCAGCGTTGGCCTTAATTCGCATAAAACCCGTATTAGGGCTCGCAAGGTTCTGAATCCGGCGCTCACTAGCGCTCGATCTTCTAGTTCAGGTGTCCATTCCCGTCCCCCAAGACTTTCTTCCACCACCAAACCGGGTTTTGTGGGGTGCATCCTACCGTCGCCTAGCAGGACTAAGGGACATGTCCCGCGGCGTGACCACTGATCGGAGGGAGGAGGCGTTTCCACCTACAGCCCCCTCCTTTGCCCACTATTGGGTTTTGTTCACTACTCAGCAACCTCCTCTGTCAATCTAAAAGAAAAGAAAGAAAAGAGATTTCTTCCAGAGAACTCCCCTCAAAATCAGTGGACTGCGGACTGTTTTGAATGGAGTTCTATGTCTAATTTAACCTTTTTTCTAGTTTATTCTGCATCCTCTCTACACTCTCCTTGGATTTGCTCCTGGTCCCTAAAAAAAGATAAAGCTTTGCGAGCTGGAGCTGGAGGCGTAATGATTGCTCTCACTATGGTAACTCTTTGTTTTAGACTTCCCACTTCCCAATACTATAGGAACTCGAAGGGTCTCAAGCTTTGGTTGGTTTCCTGTGCTTGGGGGGCCAGAAGGAACTTAGCAGCTGCTCCTTGGGGTACAGTAAATGGCTCCGTGACAGCTGTTCCACTAAGGCCTATCTCAGAGCGCTGCCGCCCCCTCACGCCCGTCCGGCAAAGGACAGGGCTGTTTACAAACACTAGTGTTCTGTCTGTTTTGAAAGTTAAGCCTCCCCTTGCAACGAGCTTTCTACAGTGGATGAGGAAGAGTGTGGTACTCTCTCCTGGAGAGTTGCCTGGTGACTCCTGGAGGCAAGCCTTCCAGACCACAGACCACGCATCGTGATTTCCGGCGGGGATCGCAGCCAGGGAAAGTGCACTGAGGACCCGGCTTTGTTAAAACATTTAAATGTGAGTCTGTCTTATAACCTTAGGTGAAAGGGAACAAGAGCCTCTCCTTCCCCCCCCCTTTTTTTATCTGACCATTTTATCAGCAACTACAAGTGCGTTGAGTGGTTATATGAGGCTTTTCAGTATGGGGTCAGTAGATCAGTCCCTTCAGACACTGTGGCAAAAGCTGGGGACGGGTAAATAGGTATTACGCGCTCAGTAGAGTAGGGAACAGAATCGCACGGAGGAGAAAAGGGAGGCCTTTGATTGTTATTGATCGATGGGAAACCCCGCTGGGAAGCATCCGGGAGTCCAGGCCTTTGGAACCCTGGGGTTAAGCAAGTCAGCGACTCCCCAGGATGGCCGGCCCAGCCCTGCACCTTCAAAACCTGGGGCCACATCCGGCCACCCATTCACATTCTCTCTCTCTCTCTCTCTCTCTCTCTCTCTATATATATATATATATATATATATATATATATATATAAACATATTTAATATATAAATATATATAATATATATAAATATATATAATTTTGAGGCCCATCTGGACAAGAGTTGGCGGGACTCTCTGATTTGGCTACCATCTTCAAGCTCTATCTTTAGGTCAATATACCCAATCACCCGGAAAGCTGGATCTACTAGGCAGCCCATGAACCTTCCCAGTCGTTCTGCTGTGAATAGTCAGGCTCAGATATACAGCAGAGAGGACTCGGGACCAGGCTAGGGAGGTTCGGATCGTCCCAACATAGAAGTCAGGGAAAGAAACACCACACTCACTGGGTGGTGAGAATGGCTACTGGTAACAACTGGTCTAATAGGCTGGGAGTGGCCCAAGACGGGATCCCGCTGGGCCGTTCTTAGTATCCTGGCCCGGGGACAAACTCACGCAGGTCTGAGCACACTTTATCTGGCTTTGATCCTCAAGGGTCTCTGCACAGTGCACAAAAGCCAACTAGGAGGAACCTCGAGAGCTCCGAAAAGAACCCCTAGTTCATCGCTTGGTGGAGGAAAACCGAGACTTTAACGATGAGGAGTTATTATTATTATTATCATTATTATTCCCAACGCAGGAAAACTATAGCATGGATGCTATTGCCGTCATAACTGAGGTTTCTGCCTTCAGGGAGCGAGGCTTCGCTGTTGGCCCTCCCGGAGCAGTGCTCCAGTGCCAGCTCCGCTAAGACAGTGTGATCCTCTCGAGGAAGCAGCCCCCAGACAGACAGGAAAGAGTCCACTCAGTTCCGGAGGTGTTAAAGTCCTTAGCCAACTTGATGCGGTCGGGCCCACTTGACGCATTCCTCGGTGATGTGGTCAGATCATTGATTCCCCCCCATAGCTCCTGCCCAGGCATTCGTCCGTGCGCGTCTCCTGCCGCGCGGTACAGGTGCTTTTAGATGACCCGGGAGACAAGTTTTTGCTAAAATGAAGGGCGGCAAGTGAGCCTCCGCCACAACGTTCCTTCCGTTCCCCACTCAGCATTCCCGACCTTCTTGTTTGTCCAGTCCCGCACCCAACCCGCCTCTCCTAGGGCCTTAGTTTGGGGATCCGAGTTAGGAGGTCGAACCCAATACACTCCAGTGCAGAACAAACGGATCTGCTAGCTTGCTGGCTGATCGGATTAATAACTGTAAAGCTCACTACCCGGTGTTCCTTGCTGGTGTCAAGCCCCTAGTCCCCAAAGAACGCCTTCCTAACACAGATTGAGACGGACAGGAGCTTACTTGCAGAAGAAGGCGGGACGCGAGGGAGCTGAAGTGAGCCGAAGCTCGGAGAAGTATTCCAGGCCGCCGGGAGCCGTGGATTAGAGGGGCGGCGCATTTATTTTTATTCCAGGCTTTCCACAGTGTGGTTATGTCACTTTCTCAAACAAATGTGTATATGGAGGGAGATCGATGCTGATAATGTTTAGAAGATTAAAAGAGCATTAATGCTGGCAACAGTAACGTAAACGTGTGGACCCAGATTTCATTGATCTGGAACCTGATCCGGCGCGTTTCCAGTAAATCCGACGGCCGGCTCGCTCTTCCCAGAAGAGCGCTCGCCAGTGCCCAGGATCCCTGGCGCTCGGGCCACGCCAGCTGAGGCCCGGTTCTCAGGTCTGACCGCAACTCCTCCCGCGAGCAGCCCTTGGAGCCAGCTCCATTCTCGATAGGTTTTCTTGGCCTTGCACAGGGCTCCTGGGTCCCATTTACCCACCGCTGCGCGCTGCACTGTACAATCTCTGCACTACTTGAAGTAACAATTGGTGATCTTGATCTAAAACAACAACAACAAAACACCTTCGTCTTCCCTGCCCTTGATCATCGTACTTGTTCCAGCTTAATACTGGCTAGTGTTTCTCTCTCTCTCTCTCTCTCTCTCTCTCTCTCTCTCTCTCTCTCTCTCTCTCTCTCTCTCTCTCTCGTCCCTCCCTCCCTCCCTCCTTCCCTTCCTCCCTCCTTCCCTCCCTCTCTCCTTCTCTCCCTGCCTCCCATCCTCTCACTCCCTTTCTTCCCTCTCTCCATCAAAACCCTCCTGGAAAGCCTCTTAGTTTTGAAATTCGTTCTAGGTTAAGTTTAGATATGTGTCTAAAGCTGTCAGCGAACGCCGCTGCGCTTTAATGATCCAAGCACGGGCCCGGTCCTTTCAGGTTTCAGTACTAAGTAAGAGTTGCAGAGTTTGCACCCATGAGTTAGTTGGACTGTTGAACTCCGCCTCAGTACCAAAAACCGAGGAGGCGTCATCACTCAGAATGGCTGCTGTGAACTAATTGGTCAACCACTGGAAAGAGTTTGTCCTCTATCTTGACGTGCTGAGTCCTTAGGCAAGGTAACTAGGGGAACACCCACCCTACACTTTTCCACCTGACTCTGAGGTCACAGGCCCATCTTTGAGGGGGGTGGGAAAGCAGTTGCTCTGAGACATCCAAACCACCAGATAGAAAACTCTACAATTTTTTTCTTTCCAGCTATGGGTGAGGAGAAAGAACTATATTCTCAATCCCTTTTCTTGCTAAATGGTGGCTTGTTCTTTGGGAAGGAGCATTGACGGTGGGTGTGTGTGTGTGATAAATATATTCATATGTATGAATGAAATAATATTTTCCTTCAAGAGTGTCCTACACTTGATGGAAAGGGGTGTTTTCCTACTTTCTCCAGGAAAAAAAAATGGGGGAGGAGGAAGAAAAGAAGGTGTGTTAATCTTTTGTTTTGCTTTAAGTGTGGGAAAGGTCAGGTGGTAATGTCTTATCTTCCCAACAGTAGCTTTCCTTAAAACAAGGGAGCAAAGTGCCCTAGTCTCTAAAAGCCGCGTGGTCACAAGATTCCCGGAGGAGCATAGGTGGTTTCCTTTTGGAGTAGAAGGCAACTGGCCCACTATTCATAAGCTCTGGGTGACATCTGTCTTATCTGTCACCTCTCCCCTCTAGGAGGGCAGAGTAGGGTCCCTGTAGAGTGGAGCTCTTGGATTACCCCCCACCCCATTTAAAATCTAAACGGCAGGATTCCTGCTGAAATGTGTAGGGTGGGGATTAAATCGATTGTCCCACATTTTCTTTGTCTCTATAATGCCTTAGCAGCAGCTACATTCTTAAGTCAAGACTATGGAGACCCTGGACCCGCTTTACAGACATTCATTTAATGATCATCTCTGGGTACAAGAATAGCCCTCCCTTCCGGATTCGCTGGATTTAAAATACCCAATGTGCCCAAGGAAACCAGAGGACAGAGGAAGACAGCTCTGGGGAAGAAAGTATAGCTTAGGGCAATGGCTAGTAGCTAGGGTTGTCAGAAAAATGTCTTTGCAAAAAAGTGGTAGCGTCCTGAGGAATCTCCGGAGAAATGAAAACCTCAGAGGAAAAGCAGAGAGATTTAGTTTCTGGGTTCTTGCCAAAGGAAGAGAAACAAAGAAGGCATAAATAGAGATAATTGTCTGGATAAATGGCCCTGGGGAGGAGAATGAGACAGGGGTGCTTAGGCTTAAACTTCATGGGCACACTCTCCTCTCCGGGTAGTATTTGCTTTCATCCTTCTGGGGACTCTTTTCTCCCCCACTGAACTGAGGAATGTCATTTCCCTCAGAGGGTAACTTCTTCTTCAGAGCCGAACACAAGAAGAGGAAGTCTTGTGTGGTCCAGCCTGCCTGGTTCAGAGGCACCCCTGAGTGAGTGACTTCCTCCTGGTGAGAGACCGACCATGCCACTGCTCTTCAGCCCAGCCTTCCCTTCAGACAACCTTAGTGCCTCTGAGGGGGGTGTTGTGATTTCCAAGTGTCAGGCAAAGCAGTGACTGTGAAGATCACATGGGGTGTATTGGGGACTTACCTGGATATTCCTGACAGAACAGATGACAGAGCCCAGAGAGAGAGAGAGAGGTTGCTTCACTTGGGAAGTAGGATTCTTAGAGGCTCTGGGCACTTGTTATGAATAAAAGTACACACACATTTTCCTTGAGGGCCAGCAGGCTCTGCATGCCTCCTTGGGGGCACCTCTCACCACTTGGGGGTCCATTACTCTTTCGGTAGAAAGCAGACTTTGTTTGGGTTGGAAGCACACCTCCAGTGTAATTTAATCAGCATTAGACTTTTGGTTCCTGTAATCAAATATACATATACTTTCTCCTGTAGGAAGAAAAATTAATTTCTCTGTGACTGGTATCGACTCGAGATCGTTGTAATTTCTGGAAGGCATCGCATTTTTAAAAGGCAAACCGCCATTTTCGTGGTTTGCTTTGTCATGACCAAGAAGCCCCAGTTGCCACCTAAGGAAGGACAAACATGTGAGCCCTGACAGGATGCAAATGTTCAACCTCTCTCACTGCAGATATCTCAGCACAGCTTCTGTACTGTCGGCCTCTTAGATCTGTATTGATAAGAGGCTATATTGACTACCTCACCAGATCCCAGAACATGAGCTCTATATTGCCTGACATACTTACAGGAACCTGTCTGTCTTGCATTTTATGCCCCTCGTTGGAGAGGTCCCAAGCAGTGGAGTCTAGATGTGTATTAAGCCAGGTCTTGCTTGGTGGCTATTACCAGCAACTTCCCATTCAACCCTAGAGCATCTCCCTGGAGCAGCTTGGTCTCCCCACCTCCTAGGGTGAGACTTTGGGCTTTGCCCAAGCTGAGTCTGTTAGGGAATCTGTTGTAAACACAGATCCATTGATTTGCATTTGTCAGAGAGTAAAGTTAAACCAGTGAAGAGCGAAGCCCTTACCCTTTTATGCAGGGCCAGGGAAACCTTTCATATTGATCCTATTGATCCAACCTTTCCCTTTAAGGAAACCACATAGTTAAAGACCCTCGTTCAATAGATTTACCCTTCGTGCCTATGATATTCCTCTAAGTGTTCTCATCGAGGATAGCTGGGCATTAAGCCCACATTCCAAGCCAAACAAAAAATGAAAAGGGGGAGGGATGAAAGGGGAGGGGGCAGAAGGTGGAATTGTGGGAAGTAAAATTAAATCAGACCGAAATGTATAGTGACACAGCTGGCCGTGTTTTTGATCACTCCGAAATGACATGCAGAGATAAAGATAAATTAGATGCATTTAGCAACTCCCCTTCCTTTTTTTTCTCCCCCGCCCCACAAATGAAAGTCAGTTTCTATGCAAAGACTAACCAAGTCTTATGAACATCATTTCCTAACATAAGGTGATTTCAATCGAACCACTAACTTGGCTCATTTAAACCAGTTCGTATAAAAGCAGTGTTTCTGCCACAATAATTGTTGGTGGTTGGTTTGTGGGAAATCAAGAATAAAATCGGTCCCTACAGTTGCAGTATCTTGGACTCCATACATGATTGTGGACATCAAAACTGTTTAAGAAGAAGGGACTTAGAGCCATGGTGGTGGAAGCAGCAGCAGCCAGTTTAGGAATGGAGCACAGGGCTTCTCATAGAGCACTGTAGATGAAGTGGGAATTGCTACATACAGTTTAGAGCTCCTCCCACTCACAGATATGAAAATGAAAGTCCCTTTGTCCCTTGAATTACTGGCACAGTTCCATCCTTTCTTTCCTGGTCCTTTTTTGTTCCGTAAGTAACATCTATTTGTGATTTTTTTTTTCAACATGGCACACAGACTCTTCTCGATTGGCTATCTCTTAGATCGTTTTTGTACACTCATGTTTGTCTTATGTGATTGAAAAATATTAATGATTCTGTAGGTGAGCTAATGTATTTATCTGCAGAGTTGAGTTCAAAGGGCAGAGTTCAGCTATGGTTCAGGTTAATTGAACAGGAAGCAGTGGTCTCTCTAGGTTGTGTTGAACAAGGGGCTAGCCCCTTAAAATATCACTTTTAGCAAACACACAGTTTCACTGCCCTGATCCTGGAGTCTGATGTAAGGGGCTCCGATTGATTTGGGTTGCCTGTTAAAAAACAAAACAAAACAAAACAAAACAAAAGCCAAAAACACCCCAAAGCAAAGGGCAGCAACTGCAGCAAAATGCTCAGAGTCCCCCTCCGGGGGAAGAGTTTTCTCATTGGCTAATTGCTTTATTGGTAGCCTGACTTGCAGAGCAGCTGCAGGGGCCTAGATGAAGGCTTAGGCCCTGGAATAATGTGGTCCATTAGAACAGGGCAAGGCATTTTTTGTTTACTCAATTGGAGCTCCCTGCAAAGTGCCATTAACCCCAACCCAAATGTGTGTGCGCTGCAAAAGCCAAAGGTCACACTAGTCATCTGCTGGTGGAGCCAGCCTCTGCCCCTTGTCCAAGGGAGGGGGGGCATCTTGCTGGCACTGCCTTCTTTGGAGTTTGGCCCAGTCTCTTGGGCCTCTCCAGGGTTTTGACCAAAGCAAGCAGTTTCACCTCTTGTTTACATTTCCCAACTGCTGAATCATGTTATTGCTGATTAAACAGTTTTGATCCGAGCATGAGCGCATGCGTGTTCACTAACACACACACACACACACACTCTCTCTCTCTCTCTCTCTCTCCTCCCACTAACCCTCCCTAGTCTATTTATGTCCCCTCTATTACTGTGCGTTACAGTAAATAGAACTGTGCACACAGCGCTTTTAGCATAAACAGAGTATGGATACATTACTTGGATCAAGTAATAGGTACAGACTGGAGGAGGAGCAGAGTCAAGACTTGCTATGTAGATACCGGTAACTACAGTCCCCCCTGCTGGGACTCTCTGATCTGTAGTCAGCTTCACCTCACCCAAGGAAGGCCCCTTCCTTCACTTCCTGTCTCATATTGATGCCTCATTCCCTATCTTTCACATTGCTGCCTGCTGCTAACATTACCTTCTTAGATATATATCATAAGGGACTCTCCCATGATCCTTTGTGAATCTGGCCTCTGCTTCATTGTCAAGGAGAAACCAACCAACCATTCTACCAAGGATGAGGTCTTGGGTCATAGAGCAGTTGAGATAACAACATCCTGCTAAGTGGGGTGGTGTTTGGTGTGTGGGACCAAAGAGAAGTGGCCACCTATGGAAAGAGAATGGCGTAGTTGATGGTGCCAGAGAAGACCATGACTAATAAGCTGATCAACAAAGGTAAAATATTGTAAAGGAGACTAGAGAGGAGATACAGCGAGTGCGAGGGAGAGAAGAGCAAAGACCTGAGCCAATGAGGTGCACTTGAAGACTTAGGATGGAGCTGGCTGTAGCTTTATGGGACGTAGCTGTTTCCAACATCACCTCCGGTCCACCCAGCCAGGAGCCTCACCCTCCAGCAGAGCCTGTGGGTGGGTTGCAGCCTCCACACCTAAAGAGATTCAGCACCTTGAACAGCGCCATGGAGTGGGGGGGCGGGGGGGGCCTCCAGCTGCGTGCCTGACTCCAGGACCCTCCCCCTAGGCCAAAGAGTGGGGATGGGTTAAAGTCTGAGTAGGGACATCATTCCAGCCCTGTAGATTTATGTGTCCAGAGGGAGCGGGAGTGGGGACGATAAGGCCTCAGATTTTCCTTGTGTTGGATGGTTTCTTGGAAAAACAAACAAGAAAACCCACCTTGTCTCCCAACAGGGAAGAGCAGGAAGTCTGTGCGAGAAGGCAGGGTGGGGTTGTCCAGCTGTAGTTTTTTTCTCCATGTCAATTTTTTTTTCCAAAGGCAATGATTGACATTCTCAACGTGGCTCTTAAGATCTAGGATTTCTTCTAAGTTGCCCCTTTCCCCCCAGATACATATGCAAATGAGTGCTTCAGCTCTCTACCTGTGGGCTGCTGGTTTTTTGAAAACACAAGCCTCTTCATGTTAAGCAGTATTCTCACACTGAGTCAGCAGCAATGTTCCAGAGACCCAACTATAAGACAGCAGCTCATATAAACCCCAAGTCCAAGTTTAGCTGCTCAATTGTCACTGGAGATGGGGCTGTGTTTAAGGAGATATTTACTTCTAGATACTCCCCCAACACAGAAAGAGCCAAAATGCTGAGGCTACTTGGTAGAAGGCAAGAGCTGGCTTTAGGTGCTGACTTCTGACTCTGTCTGGCCTTTGGTACTCAGGAGCAGGGGAGTCCCATCAGTCAATAACTGGACATAATTTGCATCTTTCTGGCTTTTAGTAAAATATCTCGAGTTCCTCAAGCTAATTAACATGTAAAACCCTCTTTTCCTTTATTTTAAGGAATTCTAGTCCTGGCCTAATCTATTACTAAGTTGGGGAGGCAGAGCCTAGTGACAGAAGAGTCTCTGTCATAAGAAGGCCAATGGCATAATACAGGAGTTTCTTTTCCTCTGGCAATTCTTTTTAAAGTCGTAGGTGGCTCTTTAGGAAGATAGCTGGTCATATCTAAAAACTAGTTTTTAAAAGCTCTGACTAAAGTGGTTCCTTCAAACTGTATAATCTCAGTGTTCAGACTCCCTTTCTAAGCAGGTATTGGGTTATACTTTTGAAATCTTTTCAGGTAAAAACATTGATAGTCAGCATAGCCATTTAAATCTCTCTTCTCTTCTTTCTCCCTCTCTCCCTCTCCCTCTCTCCCTCCCTCTCTTCCTCCCTCTCTTCCTTTTTCCCTCTCTCTTCCTCTCTCCTTCTCTCTCTCCCTCTCTCTCTACTCCTCCCCCTTACCCCCTCCCCCTCCCCCCTCCCCCACTCTCTCACTGAGTACACTTCTCAGCCTCTACTCCAGCCTCCTCTCACTGTGTCCTTCTAGAGCAGTTTCCCCTGGGCTGTGTGATTCTCTTCACTAGTGACACTCAGCATTGAAGAGCTTTCTTTTTTAATATTTTAATCTAAACTTTGAGATAGAATACAAAATAATGAGTTTCACTGTAACATTTTATAAATGTATGACATTATACTTTGTTCTTATTCGTCTCCTCAGCACCTTCCCTTTCTCTCTCCCTGTCTCTCAAAAGCTCCCTTCTTCCATATCAAACAGTCCCTTTCATTTCTTTTGCCCACACTAACTTTAGTCTTCTCTACTCCTCTTTCTTCTTCATGCTCTATGTGCGTGTGTGTTTTTGTGTGGGTGTGGGTCTCTGTGTGTTGCTTAAGTATGCTTGTTTTGTATTAGTGTATGTCTGTATGCATGTGTATGTGTCTGTGTGTGTCTGTGTAGTTGTGTGAGTGCATGTGTTTTTGTGTGAGGGTGTTTGTTTTGTATTAGTGTGTGTCTGTATGTTTGTGTGTCTGTGTGGTTGTGTGAATGCATGTGTGGTTGTGTGTTTGTTTTGTATTAGTGTGTCTGTGTGTGTGTATGTATGTCTGTGTGTTTGCGTGGTTATGTGAGTGCATGTGTGTTTGTGTGAGTGTGTTTGTTTTAGTGTGTCTGTATGTGTGTGTGTATGCCTATGTGTGTGTATTTGTGTGTGTGCATGTGTGTCTCTGTGTGTATGTACACACATGTAAATCTAGATTCCTCTCCAACAAGTGCAGCAGTAAACATACTTGTGCAGTATCTCTGTAGTCCAAGGATCTGGAATCCTTCAGGTATGCTCAGGAGTGGGATAGCTGGACAACGTGGTAGTTTTACGACACACCCAGAATGACTCCATAGATAGATCTGACTGGGGTGGCAAGCAATGAAGAAAACACAACACAAACACACAGAGATGCTGGGATTGGTTGGTCTAGGCTTTTGGTTGGAGAAAGCATGGCATTCCTGAAACACAGGGTGTTTATGGCCTAGAGCTGAACTGGGTGGCAGCATTTCACACAGAGTTGAGCAAGGAGGTGGGGTTTGGGCTGTTCAGCTGGAACAAGGGAACAGGTTTAGCTAATTGTGGTATGAGCAGCCTCTATAGGGAGCAGTGTTCTGGCTGTAAATCTCTAGGGGGGAAAGCTATGGTGGACATTGTTTGCACACACTACCAACATCTACACAGAGACCAGAAGGGAAGGCTTTGCCATTTCCACATGGATCTGAAGCTCTTGGGTCCTTGACATGGTCAGCCCATGTCAACATACCCCAACTCCAACCCTCACGCACTCAATTTTCTACAGTCTGTTTTCAGGGGTCTTGGGGGAAGTAGGGCAGGGGGCGCCACACTGATGTCTGCTGCGGTCTTGCTAGTTTGAAATCTCTTCAGCAGTTCATAAGGGTCCCTCTTTCCCCATATCCTCTCTGGTGTTCACTACCCTGTGTCTCCTTCAGGAAAGCCACTTGGACTGGGGTGAAATGGAATCACAATGTAGTTTTAGTTTGCATTTTCTCGATGGCTAAGGGGATTGAACACTTTTCAAATATTAATTGGCCATATGTGTCTCCTCACCTCACTCAGGAAGATCATATCAATGTGATTATCTCCCAATACTGAGGACTTCAGGTCTCTCTCCAGCCCTGGTATCTCTCTCCCTCTCTCTGAAGCCCCAGGAACCTGTTTCCATCTGTGTTGGATCATCTTGGCCTAACTGGCTGCAAACACAAGTCTGTCTTTGAGAGATCTCATTTGCTCGTGCTTCAGCCTTCCTCGCCACCATTGAATCTGAGAGTTTTATTCAGTCTTCGAATAACAATAACATGTGTACAAACTTTTAATATACAAGTCAGGATATCAGCTGTTCCTTCCTCTTCCTCCTCCTCCTCCTCCTCTTCTTCCTCCTTCTCCTCCTCCTCCTTTTCCTTCTCCTCCTCCTTCCCTTCCTCCTTCTCCTTCTTCTCCTCCTCCTCTTCCTCCTCCTCCCTTTCCTCTTTCTCCTTCTCCTTCTTCTCCCCTTCCTCCCCTTCCTCCTCCTCCTCTTCCCCTTCCTCCTTCTCCTCCTCCTCCTTCTCCTTCTTTTTCCATCTGTCAACCAAAAATTGGCCATGTTCAGATCCCTGAGTGGAACACACTGCCCCTGTGTGTTCTGATCTGTGATTTCCTCCCATTATAGTCCCATACATTCGCTCTGGGTTAAACACAAGCTGCCCTAGCTCCTCAAACACCAGACTAATGTTTTGGCCCAGAGTGTTTCCCCCTCACTCAGTGGACTGAACCCAACTTCCGGTCTTGGCTCTAGGAAGTGTTCCCTGGTCTCCTAAATTGGGATACCTGTGAGCCGCCCTTCCTGTTGCGTTTGGAACACAGCACAGACCACCTTTAGGTTCACTTGGCAGTGTGACCCTATTTGACTAAGTTTGAGAGAACAGAGGCTAGATACATACACTAGGCCAATAAATATTTGTGACTACATTTAGAAATACCTTATAAGATACTTCTTCTGACCATTGTAGACACCGCTGAGTTATTGCATAATATTCTGGGGAGGGAACTTAATCAGAGTTGTCACATCATTTAGAAGTATTGAGTATTTTTTCATCATCAAGTTCTCACCTGTACCATTAATGAAGATTAATTTTTAAGGGAATTGTAGAGTTAAATCTTAACCAGGACTTCAGATCACAGCAGTGAAACAAGGAATACAGAGTAACAAACACTTGACAGAGGGATCCATTTCCCCGTGCCTCTCTCCCCTAGGTAACCAGCTCTAGCCCGCAGTCCTGCTTCCGGTCATGCGGTCATGCGCAGTCCTGCTTATCAAGCCCGTGTTTTCGCATAACTGCGTTCCCCACCTCGGATGCCTCCCCTCTTCTCCTTCTTCGTCCTTCCTCACCTCCTCCATTCTTCCTTAATGATGTCATTCCAGCTGAGTTAACCCTGCACATCTAAATATAGTCATCTGCCCAGACAGCACACTATGGCTCCTTAGCTCATCTTACCATCCTCTTTCGTTCCCCTCCCCCACTGTGGCTCCCCATTCTGTGGCTGCGGGGGAGGGGGCAAGGCGGGGGAAGTCATATCTTTGTTGCCCCCCACTGCCGTCTGTGGCCATCCCCACAGCAGTGTTTTTCCCATCCCTCTGGACTTTAGCATCTATGAAGTGCAGTCATCCTGAGAGTAGGTTGTGTGTGTTTGCACACGTCTCTTGTTGCTCCTTTCCTTTTCCTTTGTCATCACAGAGGATTGAACCCATGGCCTTACACATGCCAAGCATCTACAACTGAGCTGTAGGCCCAGCCCTTGTAAGCTTTCTAGCAGCTCTTCAAAAACTTGTCTTCTTTTTTAGAGGTGGTGAGATAATTGATAGAAATATTCGCTTATGTAATTAAAAAAAAAATCGATTTCAGTGTTAACCTGCAGTTAGACATAAGCCAGTCTAAGTGGGTCAAATGGTAGCTTGGTTACTGGTAAAGGCTGTTTTGCCTCAATTCAAAGCTGGAAAGGCTGTTTTGCCTCAATTCACACCTTGGAGCAGCAGAGCCAGAAGCCTAGTTAGCAAACCAGAGGGACTGACTTGTAAATCATTTTAATTATCAGTAGCCTAAGTTTATATTTAAATCCCGAGGCTAGGAACATAGGACCATCCATTTCCTAGTTAGTGAGCCCCACCTGAGGCACTGTCTCTTCTAGGCTGCTAGGGGTTAAAAGAAACATCCCCCTCCTCCTCCTGTCCCCTCCTTCTGTCCCCTCCTCCTGCCCCTCCTCCTCTTGTCCCCTCCTCCTCCTGCCCCTCCTGCTCCTCCTTCTCCTCCTTTCTTCTTTCTCTTCTTGCTGATCATATATATATATATATATATATATATATATATATATATATATATATAATATCTATTTATTGACTTTGTGTATCTGTGGTGTGAGTTTGGGTGCACGTGAGCACACACATGTGCTGTGATGTGGATGGAAGTCAGAGGACAACTTGTGGAATTTGGTTCATTGTCTTCTACCATGTGGGTCTCAGGGGCCATCTTGCTGGCCCTTCCCCTGACTGATCTTACAGAGACAGTAAGAGTAGCAGGTGCACAGTGCAGTGATCCTTGGGCTTAGAATCACACAGGCTCAGGTATGTAACTCTGCCTTTGCATAATTCTAACTTAATCTCCATGAACCTCTGTTTTCTCCTCTATAAAATGGGAATAATATGTCCACCATGGAGAGCACACATATTAGACTTGACGGTAACTGTTGGGTAACAGAAAAATGTATCTTCACGGTTTCCTCACAGAAACCCCGGCCGCGGATGACCCAAGAGGCAAAATGCCTTCGGGTGTTGAGGGGAAAGAAAATATAAGAAGAATGAATTTTATTGATACATTGATAGTAAATATACAAAAATATGTGTCCATATTGATACTGTTGGACAGTAAATATATGAAATACATCACCTCCAGACTCGTGACCTGACACCTAACACTTATCTCTCATGTATCTACAGGAACTAGCTAATATAGGCTGGTCCCAGATGGGTCTGCCCGTGCGCTATAACGGCAGAGCTAAAATATTTGGACAGTAACGATCTCTGTCCTCCCACGAAGGAAAGCGAGTCACATGGCTGAACCCAGAGATAGAGGGGAGGCCATTATTGGGTTACACGGCAAAAGTATACAGAAGAAAACGAGGGACTGAAGTTTTCAAATCTGTTTTGGTACTCCACCTCCCGACACATATTTTGACTCATTTGTTCACATAGGAAGACACTCTCTTAGTGACATATGAACATCAAGGGATGTCTACTAGAATAACACTAAGGTGTCAGCAAAGGGAAGGTAAAGGTGGAAGCAGACACATTTGATATCCATAAGGACCGAAACTAAGCCTTGGGTGCTGTGCCAATGTAGGACACGCCTGACCTTCTCTCCTTGGATCACAGCAGCCAGAGACCTCCAAGATTTGCCCTGCTTTCTGTTCTCCTTAGCCTGCTACAATGCCTGAGGCATGGTTAGTTAACACTCAGGAACTGCATGTGGCTAAATGACGCCAAGGTCACACAGCTCTGGTGTGTTCTGGGTGTTGATAGGAGTAGAGTTTCCTTCCAGCTACTACTAGAGGATTTTGTATGGCTGGCTATGTATTTTATGGTTGTTTATTTGGGGAGTTAGAACACGGTTATTCTGCATTGATAAAACCAAAACAAAGATGCAGAAGCTGTGTACAGTTTTACGATGACTACAGAAGCATTTGGAGGCAGTATCCAAAAGACATACTATATTCACTTATAAGTCTACAAGTGTCTCAAATTTTGTTTTGTGTTTGAGCCGCAGGTTCTACTTCTGGACCGTACTTTTTGTTGTTGTTGTTTTTGTTTTTTGTTTGTTTGTTTGTTTTGTTTTGTTTTGTTTTTCTGAGACAGGGTTTCTCTGTCTAGCCCTGGCTGTCCTGGAACTCACTTTGTAGACCAGGCTGGCCTCGAACTCAGAAATCCGCCTGCCTCTTCCTCCCAAGTGCTGGGATTAAAGGCGTGTGCCACAATCACCCGGCAGGACCGTACTTTTTTATGGTAAGCAGGATTAAAAAAAAAAAAAAAGTCGAGTGTTTTGTCACAATTCTCAGTACAGGTGTTAAAGGATGTCTCCCATTAGTGAGCATGCCCCAGATAGCGTGTTCATTTGCATTTTCTTCTCTGCCTGTCTCCTAATGGTCTGGTACACAGAGCTACTTGAGCTGATTTATAAGGATGTCAGCTGCTTCCATTTGTGCATACCTCATTCAGAGAGGCGATCCCATTGATTTCCAAGACCTGCATTCCGGAACCTGATACTAGCATGGATGTTTCAGGTGCTCTCACCCACTGGCTGAAAAAAAGAAAACACTTTAAACCCCTAGAAGTGATTTTGACAAACATATCACCATGCTCTATATAACTCCCATAATTAAATACTCTTTACTTCAGGATCTATTTAAAATTAAATTGGAAAATATTTTCAAGTTCCACCGGGTAGATAACTTTGTTCTACTTACGTAGGAAATGATAAGATACACAGCCCCCTTTCCCAGGTGACCTTGCTTGCTTCTCTGTTGCTATGGTAAACACCATATCTGCACGAAGCAGCTTGGGGGAGGAAAGAGTTTATTTGCCTTACAGGTTATAACCCATCATCAAGAAAAGCCAGGCCAGATGCTCAAGGCAAGAACCCAAAGTCAGGAACTGAAGTAGAGAGCATGAAGGAACGCTGCTTACTCACTTTACTGATTTACTCTTTTGTTTGTTTGTTTGTTCGTTTGTTTTTTCGAGACAGGGTTTCTCTGGGTAGCCCTGACTGTCCTGGAACTCACTCTGTAGACCAGGCTGGCCCAAAACTCAGAACTCTACCTGCCTCTGCCTCCCAAGTGCTAGGATTAAAGGCGTTAAATATACAGCCCAGGCCACCTGCCTAGGGATGGTGTCGCCCACAGTGGGCTGGGTGGCCTGACATCAATTAGCAATTAAGTAAATGCTCACAAGTCAATCTGGTAGAGGCAGTTCCTCAATTGAGATTCCTTATTTCCCAATATGTCTAGGTTTGTGTCAAGTTGATGAAAACAACCAGAACGTCAGGAATGCAAAAGGGCTTCAGCTTTAGTCACAAAAGGGCTTCAGCTTTAGTCGCAAATGCCGCCTCATTCTATTAAGCTTGTCTCCCTTGGCATTCAAAAGTCTTTGTGCCTGCAGCCTACTTGGTGCTTAGTGTTACAATTTGTAATTGTTTTCATAGGACTCTTATTTGGTACAAGAGATGTGAATCTCAATGTCCCTCCATCTTTGGAAAAGAGACACAGGGATAGCCTTATCTCTGGGCCTGGCCTCCTGCAAGCAATTCTCTTCCTTTATCCTGGAACTCACTGAGATAACCATTCCATTGGTCCTCTTTGGTGTTAGCAATGTGATTGGAGCGCTGGCCTTCCTTAAGCACTGGATCAATACTTTCAAAATAGTCCCAAAGAAGTACACTGTTCCTTTCCATTTGGATACTTTAGAATAGTCAGTCTTATAAACTCTTTAAGGCTTAGTGTATTTGTCTCTGGGCTTAGACAAGGTCCATGGATGCATATAGATGCTTAGAACAACTAATGTGGAGCAAATGGTTGCTAATTGCTAATACCGATAATATTCACTGCTAACCTTATATAGCTTCTTTGAGTAGCAGCAAGAGACTTTGCCTCAGTGGCTTCTCCATAGGAGAGTGTACAAGTGTGCTTGCATGTGTGTATGTGTGCATGTGTGTGTGTGTGTTTGTGCACGCGAGTATGTGTGGTATGGCTTGCCTCTGAGAACATGAGCCTGGGAGTCCACCCAAATTTTCCTCTGGCACCATTACTAGGTCTGTAACCTCAAGTTCACTTCCCTCCTCTAAAGACCTAGGAGATTTTTGTGCCCACTTTAGTTGGTGTGCAGACTGAAAGAGATGTTGTGAGGATGCTCCGTGCTGGCACATCCCCCTCTGGCATCCCTAGAAAAGACACCTGGACACATCTGTCCTCCTGAGTAGTGAGCATCATCACTTTCAGTGGTGGACATTTATGATGAGTGAGATCTCCAGACTAGACACTCCTCCACGGAATCCACTCTGTCCATTCTCGTTGTCCCTTCAACACGTCCGTTTCCTATTTACAGCCTCTGTCTCCTGGCGCTCACTGGGTTCACTTTTGAGAACAGAGGTCAAGGTTGCACACAGTGGATCCAGCTGAATCCTTAATAGACTCGTGCTGAGGGGTGAATGAGTTCATCTTGCAAGTGTTCTGCCAATTGAAGCAACATTCTCCACCTGGCATACAGAAATTGCTACCGAAGCACCCGGTTCAGTTTATCCTTACCCATAACAATTGCAGCATGGGAATGTGGTCTTAACCGAGAGCCACTTTCATCAACACCAAGGGGCTCTTGCAGCTACTGGTCCTTAGGAAAATGGCTCCCCATTACCCATGTTTGCTGTTCTCAACTCGTCCAAGCCCTGCCTCTCTACTGAACAGGCTAACTCCATTTCAGCTGGTGTTGAGTTTCTCCTGTTTGAGCTCACACCATAGTCTTTGTTTCCGTGCCCTCCAATCCCAATAAGAAAAAAGAAAATACAGCTGTTGCTCTTCTTAACACAACAACTGATTTGCTTGTGTAAGAGTTTGAAGCCATGGCCTCTGAGTTGTCAACGTTCCAGCCTTGTGGAAACAGCCTCCAGCATCCCTGCCTGACCCCAAATTACTGCGAAGCATTAATTGTCCTGGTGGTTTCGTGGCCACATTATTTCATATTCATTTGTGTTTTCATGAAAGATTACAACGCTAATTAGGGCAGCTTCCAGTTAATTCACTTGATGATTCATTACCTCTCTCCCCTCTCGGTGTTCTGCATGTGGTCATCCTGGAGAAGAGCATCCGAGGGGTAATTACAGTTGTATTCCCTGAGTGACCGCCTAATGCCATTAATTCTGATCCACCTGCACAGCCCAGCAGCTATGATGGGGTCTGGTTACAGCTGCACCCTGGTCCCTGGTCTGTGGATGTCCAGGGAGAGGGAAGGAAGAAGGGAAGCCAACAGTGAGGGCCTAATGCTTAGGAAAATATCCAGGACGGCAGAGGGGAGCAGAGCCTCTGGGAAAGAGAAGCCAGGGAGCTTTGACATATGAATATCACGTTGGTTCCTTCTGCAGCGTGGATTAAGGAAAGATGGCGGGCATTCATGCTTTGAACTCAGCATGCATGTGGCCATGCTAGACTTTTCCTTCTCAAAGCTCTGCTGTTTTGTCCCTTTAGTAAGATGTTTAGGGGGCCTATTAATAAGCAAGGCTGCTATCAAGGAGAAAATAACTGTTGGAAAGGATGTGGAGAGATCAGAGGCTTAGGTACCACCAGTAGGAATGGAAAGCGCCGAGACTGCCGTGGAAGCAGAATGGTAGCTTGAAGAGTTTGTTTGGCAATGCACCTCTAGATCCATACTTGAAAAGAACAGGACACAAGGTCTCAGGAAATGCTTGTACACACATGACACACCTATGTTTACTGCAATAGACAAAGAGTGGAGCTTTAGCATTCGTCAGCAGATGAATAAGCAAACACCATACAGCACATACATGTATGGGACTATTAGCCTTGGAAAGGAAGGGCATTGTGCCAGGCATGGTGGCACGTGTTGATAACTCCAGTATTCACTCAGAAAGCTGAGGTTGGGGGATTGGGACTTACAGACCAGTCTGGGTTACAGAGCAAGAGCATATATATATATATATATATATATATATATATATATATATATATGAGAGAGACAGAGAGACACACACAGAGAAACAGAGAGAGAGAGAGAGAGTTAGTTCTGATTCATGGTGTGATATGGGTGAGCCTTAAAGATATAATAAGGAAGTTACTGAAAACAAATACTGTATGATTTTACTAAAAAGTGTCTAGAGTGGTACACACAGAAACAGAAAGCAGAAAGCAGGTGTGGAGTGGTGAATGCCTGTAGTCTCAGCACTTGGGAGGTGAAAGCGGGATGATTCAGGAATTCAAGGTTCTCTTTGACTGTATAGCAAGTTCAAGGCCATCCTGGGCTATGTAAAACCTGCTCAAAACAAACAAACAAACAAAAACAAAAACAAAACAAAACAAAACAAAAAAACAGAAGGTAAGAAAGTGAGAACAAATAGAATGGTAGTTGCGGGGGTGGTGGGGGAAGGAAAACAGAATTGCTTAGTGGACTAGAGTTTCTGTTCTTCAGGATGAAAAAGTCTGCACAATGTTCACACAGGTAACACTGATATTTACATACAGGTACTTAAAAATGGTGAAGATGAGAGCCTAGTGTTGTGGCCTATAACCTAGCACTGGTAGACAGAGAGAGTAAGATCAAGTCTTCAAATCAGCCTATGCTACTGTGTGTGTGTGTGTGTGTGTGTAAGTTGGCAAATTTTATGTTATATATGATATATTTTACATAAGGAAAAATGTAATTATATTGTAGTGGGTGCTCAATTTTTAAAACTCAGAAAATAGAAAAGAAAGTTCTGCTATAATATTCTTCGTCTTCTTTCAGTTTACCTAGGCAATGCATTAAAATCTTGTTGTTGGGTCTGGGGAGATGGCTCAGTGGTTAAGAGCATTTGCTGCTCTTCCAGAGGACAAGTTCAATTCCCAGCACCCTTGCCGTGGCTCACGATTGCCTGGAACTCCAGTTCCAGGGGCTCCAGCGCCCTCTTGTGACGTCTTCAGGCATTGCATGCACATGGTACGTAGACATACAGGCAGGCCAAACACTTATACACATAAAATAAAATAAAATAAAACTTTGTCCATGTAAAAATACATAAATAGTCAGCAAAACACAAAAAGTCATGGTAAAGTCCCCTTTGCCTGCTCCCCTCCATCTCTTTCTCCCACACTACTTCTCTGAGGTAAGCTCTGTTTGGGCTGTAAAGGAGTCTGCCAATCTAGGCAGGCATTTATTTACCTATGTATCATTGTAGAGATTTTATTATGCAAGTGTGTGCGTGTGTGTGTGTTGTTTTGATGAGGGGTTCACATAGGCCTCCTTGTTCCAGGACTCTTCGGTTTCATTTAAAATGTCTGTCAGCTTCCACTTAGAATGAGGCTCTTCCAGTTTCAGTCCTTAGCACCGGATAACATAAGACTGGGCGTTTCATTTATCAGCCTCGTATTGCTGGGCAGCTGGACAACCTTTACTATTGTTCCTGTTTGAGATAGAGTCTTCTTGTTTGGCCATGGCTTGTCTGGAACATGTTCTCCTACCTCAGCCTCCTGGGTGCTGGGATTATAGGTACAGATCAACCATACCAAGGGATAAGGCTGTTGATCCTTTGGGTTCTTTTTCTTGATAAACCTTATGTGTACCAGTGCAAATGCTGCCTATGGTAGACACTAAGAGGCAAGATGCTCTGGCCTTCCACACTTACCCTTTATCTTCTTCACGGTAAATGAGTTAAAATAGAGTTTGTGGTTTCCTTGTGAGTTTTCTTTTCTTTCTTTCTTTCTTTCTTTCTTTCTTTCTTTCTTTTTTTGTTACTTCTAGTGAATCTGGAGATTCTCACATACTTTCCAGCCATATACATTTCCTTTTGACAGTGTCCTGTTCCCATCCTTTGCCTCTACTTCTTTTCAATAATATTTTTCTTGTTCTTCGTGTGTTCTGCATTGAAGTCCTTTGTAGTTTGCAAAAAGGTTTTCTCCCGTGCAAACTGGCTTTGGTTGTTTGACTGAGGTTGTCATTGGTTTTGTTCACTTTAGTTTTGATTCTTTGAGATGAGCTCAGGCTGTCCTAGAATTTTCTATTGTAGTCCCTGAACTCATGAACACAAGATGCTCCTGCTTTGGTCTTCAGGGTGCTAGCATTATAAGTGTCTGCCATCGGACATGGTCCCATGCTATCTTATGGAACCTAATGTGTTATTATTACTTCCTTTCCTGTGGCTTTGATAAATCACCGTGACCAGGCAACTTATACAAGAGTTTATTTGAGTTACACTTCTAGAGTATTAGAGGCCGTGAGGATGGGGAGACAGGGCATCATAAAGTTGAGATGGAGCTAGCCTCCCTCTCAGATGGAGGACAACTCAGTCCAGAACTACTTTCTGGCCATTATTTTCTTCCCTAGTATTGTAAATGTCTCTCAATCACACGTTAGGTTCCCATACATGTTCAGGCCTATTCCCATAGATCTGCTCTGCCCTGTGGGTGTTTTGGCTGCTCTGCCAGCAGCATGCCCTTAGTGACCTTTTCTAAAAGTGTCTCTAACCCTGCCAGGTCTTATTTTGCTTCCTATCTTTTGTTTCTCTTTTTGCTTTGTCTGCCTTACCCTTCCACTCTTCCAGAGAGTTCCAGAGCACTGTTCCTAGGATGACATGAACAAATACCTGCTTACCCCAGGCAGGGATCAATGATAAACCAAAGAGAGAAGACCGCCAGATCCTACCTTGGTGAACAGTGAGTTTTATTGGAGTTACTCACTGGAGTGTAGGAAAGGGGTTACTTAGAGGAGCAGAAATGACTCAGAGTGACATCAGCAAAGGCCCACCCCAGTGTGTGGAAGAGCTCACAAAAGCTGAGACACGGAGCCACACTGTGCAGCTTGCAGGCAGCTCAACAAGTTAGGAACTGTCCTTTCCAGGTGGCTCAATTGGTCTGAGCCTCTTCCAGAAAGAGTTCACCCTAGAGTATCTCACAGCTGTCCTTGTTAATTATCTATACTTGCGGAGGGAGGAGCTTAGTGTTTCTGGTCAGTTTCAGGGACTTCCAGGAGCCTCTGTGTTGATTACTTCCTGAATTTCAGGAGCTTCCCTATAGGAGCAAATGTTTTACCTCTCCGTAGGACATTATGTTGTTTGACCTTTGCTAACAGTCAGTACCTTTACAAGCTTCCCTCCAAGACAGAGGAATATCAGAGGAAATGGATATACAACTTAGACAAATACATGCTTGCATTCTAAAGCAGACTGACTATTGCCAGCACTCTAGAGGGAATACATGATGTTCCTTATCAAAACTCCTCAGAGACAGACAACATCCTCAATAGCTCAGCTTAGGGGTATTGCCTCCTGATTTGTTTCAAGACACTTATCACTCATGTGTGTATCCCTAGCCAGTATAATTTACCTTTTTGAGTTTTAACATTAATCTTTTAAAGGAATCATTTATTTATTTTATGTATATGAGTGTACTATAGCTGTCTTCAGACACACCAGAAGAGGGCATCAGATCCCATTGCAGATGGGTGTGAGCCACCATGCTGTTGCTGGGAATTGAACTCAGCACCTCTGGAAGAGCAGTCAGTGCTCTTAACCACTGAGCCATCATCTCTCCAGCCCTTAACATTAATCTTACACATGTATATTTTCTTGACATAGATGTTTATGTGTCAAGGTTATTTTTGAAGCATCTTTATGCCGTTGCATGTCGTTTCATTGGTAGTTATCCCTTTTCACCAAAGCCATCCCATCAAACCAGTATGCCACAACTGAACCATTCTCCTATTGGCAAACTCTTAGGTCATTCCTAGTCATATCATAAACAGGACCACCCTGGGTCCTCTAAATGCATGTATCCCCTAAACGTACATACCATATATTTCAGTGGAGTTTTACGTTTCCTCAGAAGACCCTGAAATCAGGACTTAACAATGAGTAGTCTATTTGGAAAGGGATCCTAGCAAACATTCATACAGTGCTTCTCAACTTTCCAAATGCTGAGATCCTTTAATACAGTTCTTCATGCTGTAGTGACCCCCAGCCATAAAATTATTTTCTTTGCTACTCCATAACCATAGTTTTGCTTTTGTTGTGAATTGTAATGTAAATATCTGATATGTAGGCTATGTGACCCCTGTGAAAAGGTCATTCAATCCCTTAAGTGGTTGCTACCACAGGTTGAGAACCACTGCATTAATAGAAGGTTGGGACGGTGACAGAAAGCCCAGGGAAAGCTGTTTTATAAAATACATTCCTAGCGTCAGCAACTGAAGCTCGACCTTCAGTGACACTCTAACATCCCATAGAAACCACATATTATGGATTTTTTTGTTTTGTTTTGATGGTGAGTAAGTGCACAAAATATATTTGATACTGAGTGTAACATTTAATGTGAAGCTCTACAGCTTCTGTTCTGAACGCCCATTCGCATGGTATAGAAATTCACTGAACTGTGGACATTTACATTTTGGGTCTGGTGAATTTTGGTGTGCGGTGTTTGTGTTTTTTTCTAAGTAATAAAATTTATTTAAGAAAGGAAGAAAGAAAAAGAAAGCACACATATATGCACACACATTTCAGAGATGTCCTAGCTAAGGAAGCAAGTTCACTTGGTAGCCCTCATTATTCACTGACTGGGGAATTTTAGAAGGGTCATCCTGGTCTTGCCTATGGGCAAGGCAGAGTTTTGAATACAGAGAAAGGCTTCAAAAAGGGAATGGCAGTGCTGGCACTTGTAGCAATTGGGAGTGATATTGGCATGAACATGTGGTGAGGGCCCCTAGGGGCGTGAACCTGTGCCCAACACAAGCTGCTCAAGGGGAGCCTTCCAAGAGTGGACCACATGGGGCCCACATATATTCACCCATGTGAGATTCTGTCAAGCTCTCCCAACATGAGTTCAGTCAGCTCCCTACAGACCCAGCCTTGCAGCTCTTGAAGGTGAAATACTTTTACATTTCTTGCCATTTGTGTGTGTGTGTGTGTGTGTGTGTGTGTGTGATTGACACTTTAATTTGTAATTCCTAGATTAGCAATACTTTTTAGTAACTTTTTATATATTTATTGGACATTCAGGTTCCTTCTGTGAAGGGCCTATTGTGATCCCTTGCCTATTTTCATATTAGAATGTCTGGGCTTTGCTTATTGATTTCCAGTAGACTTTATATATTCTGGCTCCAAGCCCTTTGCCAATAACATGTATGGCAAATATCCATGGTTCTCTTTCTGGTCTTATTACAGTCTCCAGTAAACAGACGTTTTTAATTTTAATGGGTCCTAATAGATCATTTTCTTTTGAATTAATACTTACTGAGTCTTAAGAGATCTTTCCCAGGATTATAATATATTATCCTGTATTACTTTTCTGAGTCTCTCTCTCTCTCTCTCTCTCTCACTCTCTCTCTCTCTCTCTCTCTCTCTCCCTCCCCCCCCCCCAGTATTCACATGAAGATTTGTAATTCATACAGAACTTGTGTTTTGTGTAAGAAATGAAGAAGAGGTAGACAATATACCTGGCCTGGCACAGGGCAAACACTCATTAGGTAAAGCATTTACTCTGTAAGTCCAAGAGTCTGAGATTGAACATCCAGAGCTCACATTAAAGCCCACGTCTGTAAACCTAGTGCTCCCACGATGAGATGGGAAAATCTCTGAGCTTACAGGTGTATTTTGCCCTGAATCAGGTCCTGGTGTGTTTGAATCTCCCTTTGTGCTTGTGCTTCTGTTCTGTGCGGCTAGACTTGTATATTTTCCCCATGTGGCACCTTACTGAGCGGCTGGGTATCTGGGAAGTTGATGCAATGCTGCTTTGTGAAGAACAGCTGGGCCATCCTGGGCATTTTTTTTCAAGACTGGGTTTCTCTATGTAGCTCTGGCCGTACTCACTCTGTAGACCAGGCTGGCCTTGAATCCACAGAGATCCACCTGCTTCTTCCTCCCAAGTGCTAGGGTCAAAGGCATGCGACACCACAAGTGGCTTAGCATCCCCTGTACATTTCAGAATTAGCTGATCAAACTCCAAAGACAGCCAAGAATGAAGAAAGGAACAGAGGAATGAAAGGCCACTGGGATCTGATTGGAGACAGCATTGTATTTTGGACCAATATGGACAGAACTGAATTCTTGCCAGTGCCAAATCTGCCACTCCAGTTATTTAGATACTCTGTAATTCCTCTAAGCAACTGGACATTTTCTGCCAGAGACTTGTAGACCTGTACAGTACTTGGTGTTAGGTTGAGTCTATGTACTTGTTTTGATTGTACTATAGGTAAGATAGTATTTTTTTTACATATGTATGTGTTTGTGGTATGCATGCAAACACATGTGTATGGGTGCATGTGTTCAGGTATGCATACACATATATGCACGGATGGAGGCTGCAGTAGAATGTCTTGTTTGATTTCATTCCACCTTATATACTGAGGGAGGTTTTCTCACTTGAACTCTGAGCTCACTGACTTGGCTACTCTATCCAGTGACCTCCCCCTCCCCCCCACATCCCCTTTTCTACCTCTACAGGTAGACTGCCACATCTGCCTGACATTTATGTGGGTGTTGTGGATCCGAATTCTGATCCCTATACTTGCATAGCAAGTGCATTACTCACTGACCCAGCTTCCTATCTCAGATACTCAATACTTTTTAATATTCTGTGTGTAGTATTATATCAAAATACCATTGACTTTTGTCTACTAAGTCTAAGAAAATATTTTAATTCTTGTATTAGTTTTAACAGTTTCCTTTCTTTCTTAGATTTTTTATATAGATACAGTATTGATTTTTTTAAGATTTATTTATTTATTATTATATGTAAATACACTGTAGCTGTCTTCAGACAGACCAGAAGAGGATGCCAGATCTCATTACGGATGGTTGTGAGCCACCATGTGGTTGCTGGGATTTGAACTCTAGACCTTCTGAAGAGCAGTCGGGTGCTCTTACCCACTGAGCCATCTCACCAGCCCCCCAGTGTTGATTTTTTTTATGTATATCTTGTTACTCGTCATCTTATTGAACTTCCTTATTAGTTCCAATACTCTGTCTCAGGGGTTTTGGGGTTCTCTAGGTTAAAAATGAGATTATCATGTAATGATGGATGTAATGTTTCTGTCTGGAAAGAATATAGGCTAGCTGTAAGTGCGAGGAGTCTGGAATCAGATTACCCTAATTTCTCTTAATTTTTTTCCTTTTATTTTTTGACACATGATCTCTCTGTGGCCCTGTCCCTCCTGGAACTCACTATGTAGACCAGATTGGCCTTGAACTCACAGAGATTCTCCTGCTTCTTCTGACTCCTGGGTGCTGGAATTAAAGGTGTTCAACACTATGCCTGGCTGTAGACTACCCTAGCTTTTATCCCAGCTTGCTACTTGCTATGACTATAAGTAATTTGCTTAATTCCCTTTATGTTGGCATCACTAAGTATAAGCAGCCTCTCATGTAGTGGCTCCAATAATTGGCCGATAGAGCTGTCCAAGAAAGAGGGGCACCTGTTTAGCTTCTGCCGCCAACTGGTTTCATTACCTTCTAAATCTCAGCATCTTACCCATTTGGTTTTGTTGTTGTTGTTCATTTGTTTCATTGTAATGGCTACTTGGCTACTTTCCCAACAGTGCTGGATAGTCGTGGCCTCACCTAAAAGCAATGAAGCATATCCTACTGATTTTGTTGTAGGGCAAGATTTTTTTTTCCATATTTGATGTATCTGAATCAGTCAGTGTTAAGCTTTGAGATTTGTGTTATGCACATATAAATGAAAACACTGGTACTGACATTGTCTTTAAATGCCATTGAGACGTGAGAGACCACGCACCTCCCCATCCACGCACCTCCCCACCTAGACAGCTATTAGGATAACTTTTCCAGAGAACATGCTTTGTGATGTTGGAAACCTCCCGAGGATGCTCACGATGAGGTCATCGCAATGCACACTGGCCAGCCACTGTTTGAGAACAGTATCAAATTCCTGAGCTTTAGCGTCTCATTAGACTCTTAGTAACCTGAAATACATCTTCAAGCTATTTATCTTTTCAAGGAGGGAACACAGATAATGCTCCTACAGGAAAAACCATCTAACCTGCGTGAAAATTCAGCACTGTGGCACTGTATCCGTGATGCCTCACTGCTGCTCCTGTAGTCCTCATTTTCTTGCAGTTTCTAAACATTTATTTATTTAGTGTACACACACACACACACATGCATGCTATAAGAGCAGACATACATAAGTATAAACACACATGCACACACACCCCTAAATATATAAATAGAGTCTGCTTAGTCTGTTTAGTGTTACTTGTGTGTTTATAATTTCAGTCCTGATCACTTGGTGTTAGATAACCAGTTAGGGGGCTAATCCCCAGAGAAGTCTATTTTCCCACATTCACCACTTCTTAGTTGCCTATTGTCTTAGTTATGGTTTCTACGACTTGGAAGAGACACCATGACTAAGGCAACTCTTATAAAGGAACACATTTAATGAGGGCTGGCTTACAGTTTTAGAGGTTTAGTCCATTATCATCATGGCAGGAAGCATGGTAGCCTGCAGGTAGACGTGGTGCTAGAGGAGCCAAGAGTTCTACATGTTGATCCAAAGGCAGCCAGAAAGAGACTGTCTTCTGTAGGCAGCCAGGGGGAAGGTCTGGATCACACTGATCAGACTTAATCATGTGCATGAGACCTCCCAAGCCTCCGTAGTGACACACTTCCTCTATCAAGGATACACCTCATCCAATAAGGCCATACCTTCTAACAGTGCCACTCCTCATGGGCCAAGCATATTCAGACTACCACATTCCACTCCCTGGCACTCATAGGCTTGTTCAAACACATGAGTCTATGGGGGCCGTACACTCTATAAGCGCACACATACATAAATGTAAGCACACCTGCACACACTTAACCATAGCATAATGCAAAATGCACTTAGTCCAACTCCAAAGGTCCCCATAGTCTATAGCAGTCTCAACAATGTTAAAAGTCCCTTCTGAGATTCATCCAAGCCCTTAACTGTAATTCCCTATAAAATCAAAATCAAAAAGCAGATCACATACCTCCAGCATCACAAGATATACATTACCATTCCAAAATGGTAATACTGAACCAAAGTTAGGAAATACTGAACCAAAGCAAGACCACAAACCAGCTGAAGAAACTCCAAACTCTGCATCTCCATGTCTGATATTAACATGCTCTTCAGAACTCCAGCTCCTTTCATGTTTGTTGACTGCAACACACTTCTTTCTCCTGAGCTGGTTGTACTCCGTTAGCAGCTTTCCTCTGCAGGTATCCCAGAGCTCTGGCATCTCTAATATCTTGAGTTGTTGTCTCCAAGGCAACTTTAACTTCATAGCTTCTTATTCCAATGTCTGAGATCCACACATGAACTCCTTGGGGTCCTCCAAAGGGCTTGGATCATTTCTTCAGCTCTGCCCTCTGTAGTACTCTAGGCTCTGGGTGACTCTACTCCTCTGCTGCTGCTGCTCTCAGTGGTCATCCCATGGTGCTGGCATCTCCAATATGCTGGGGTCTTCTACTGCAACTGGGCTTCACTTTGACCAAGAGCCTCTCACAGGCTCTCTTCATGGTGCCAAGCCTCAACTTCTTTGCATGACCTCTTCAGTCCTGGGCCTTCTGCCACTGAGGCTGCACCTTCACCAATGGCTTTTCCTGGCTTCTCATAGTGCCAAGCCTCAACTGCTCTCCACTACACCTATAGTTCTTTGTTTATAGGTAGGGTACCATAAGATTTTTCATGTTAGCATATCTACTGGTATCATACTTCTTTGGGTCTTGTTTAGACAGCCATATTGTTGAGATTTCATGGGTATCACTTCACTGTTATTCCTAGAAGACACAGTCTTCCTCAGCAGCTTTCCTGATTCTGTGGCTCTTTTACTCTTTCTCCTCTTCTTCTGCAATGGTCCCTGGGTCTTAGGTGCAGGAATTGTGTTGTAGATGCATCCACTCGGGCTGGACAGCCTGTGATCATGTGTTCTCTGTATTTTCATCAGTTATGATTCCCTCTAATGATCTCCTCTGTCACGGGAAGTTTCTTTGGTGAGGGAAGAGAGCTACATTTACCTGTGGTTCTGAGGATAGCTATTTAAAATGTAGTTAGGGATTGTGCTGGTTTGGTAAAGTGTAAGTCTTAGGTTCTCCTCTATGACCTTGCTAGCCCTGGGGGTAGGATAGGTTTTCAGTACCAGGTATGATTTCTTTCCTGTTGAGCAGCCCTGAAGTCTAATTAGAGAGTTGTTAGTTACCACCAAGACATGAGTGCCACTATGGCACTTACAGATGTTCTCATGCCATTCTGGTCATCATTGTGCTTCATAGACATCACAACAGGGTAAGACTACTGGATGCTTCCATCCCTTGAAAGTTTGCGTGCAACCTGCAGATATGATGGAAACTCATCCTCGGGGAGGAGACTTTCCAGTCATAGCCAACTCAGATCTCTGGATCTTGTGTCCAGAATTCATGATTCATGGTGTCTTTGGCAATAGAGACTTATCTTCAACCTTGGGGAGGCCATCAAGAGCAACAGCGATAGACTATTTCATTTTGAGAGTCTTTTTTATTCCCTTGACCAAAGATTCAAAAAGAGTTTTCTCATGTCTAATATTTTAATTATTTTTAGGTAGTCTATGGTCCTTGGAAGAGTAGTATCAAAACAAGTGGGACTAACATCCTCTGTGTGTGTGTGTGTGTGTGTGTGTGTGTGTACAGACTTATGGCAAATAGTACTGCTATGATTCATTGTGGACTTTTCAGACCTCTTTGGTGTTATTTTACCTTCCTTCCTTTCTCCTTCCATGTTGATACCCTCACCTCCCCTTCTCCCCATTATAATTTTTACTCCAGTTGAAGTTTCAGCTTTCCTTTTGGTCTTGGAAATGACTTTACTGGGAGGTTGAGCCTACCCTGGGTCTTCTAGCCATCTGAAATCAGATGTTCCTCTCCAGAATCACCTGCTTGTTTTTGCAGCTCCTAGTTTCCTGGGTGGCTTAGAGGAGCACTGTCCCTGGCTATCTTTAGCTATGTGGAGAGCTGGAGATCCCCTCAGGACAGTATTCTGCTGGGCAGAATGGATGGTCAACCATTGTGATTTCTAAGAACGGGTTCTCCAAAGATTTGTCATAGTAGGTAAATGAGAAAACTTTGTTGGATCTGATGGGAAGACAGCGGGATTCTCAAAACACTTCCATTCTTAACCATTCCCAAGGACCAAGTAAACAGAGCCACCTCTAGGAGTTCTAGTTTCCTTCACTCATCCCTGTAGTCTGTAAAGTCTTTGAACGTCGCTGTCTTTGAATGGCACAGTTTCATCAGCCAAGCTAGACCATCTATCTTTAGCAGCCTGGTGTTTGATGTTCATTGTTTCTGCTCTCTAAGCTTCTACTGAAAAGGAGAACAGAAGCAGAAAGCATACGTTCTCTCAGTGCAAGATTCCTAAGTGCCAATGGAGCCGGCTGCTGGTGGAGAGCCAGACATCTGAGCTCTCTCGGTTTATGATTCTCAGACCTTCGGTGACTTTGTCTTGAAAGCAAAAAGTAAGGAACGGAAATAGAGCTGGTTTTATCCAAAGACTGCCTCTGAGGCATTTGAACTGAGCTCAGTCCCGGGGCTGTCTGCCTTTTGTTGGATGAGGAATGGACAGTGCACCCCTACCTTGATGCTTATTGAGACCGGCTTGCTTATAACTTGTCCAGTACTCATGTGAAAGCAGAGACTCTGGGATGTGAAGGAAGGCTGTTCATCATCTAGCACCCATATTTTCCAAAAGATCAGGTGAGGAGAAGCTTGAAAACACCTTCGTAGTAAGAAATGTGCCCTGGGTCAATGGCTATGTTCAAAGCACAGAGAAGACATGTGTGGGCAGCACCAAGCCTCTTTGGCCTCTCAAACCTCTGCCTAGACCCCAGAATGTTCATACATATACATGTACATGTGTGTGCATATATTTGAAAGCCAGAGGTCAACCTTGGGTGGCATTCCTCAGGTGCCATTTGTCTTGTTTTTGAGACAGGGTCTCCCACTGGCCTAGGATTCCAAATGTAGTCTAGGTTGGCTAGCCAACAAGCCTCAGGAACTTACCTGTCTCTGCCTCCTCAGCACTGGGACTGGATTGCAAGTATGCACCAGTATGTCTTGCTTACTTTCATGTGGGTTCTGGGAGCCAGGCTCTTACAGACTGAGTAATTACAACCTCCCTAACTGAGTCATCTCCTCAGCCTCCTTCTCTAGCTTCCATGTTCCTTCTCTTGCTTTCTTTTCTCTCTCTCTTCCCTACTGGCTCCTCTTTCCTCCCAACTATATTTGCTCTGATAAGCTGAGCTGTAGCTCTGAGCCTAGCATATGGACAAGTTCATTTGCCAAGGATGCTTGGCTTAATGTTGGAGGCTTCTCTTCCCAAGGTTTTGCTTAAATCCACAACGATACGAATATGAGAAGAGAGGAGCCTAGCAATTATGAGTGCCTTGTGAATGCCCCATTCCTTTTGTTGTTGTTGTTGTTGCACATCATTTCTTCTCTTGGCATCCCAGATAGATTTTTTTTTTTTTTTTTTTTTTAGATAGGGCTGACTCTACCACTTCAATGGATTGGCATAAGGTCTGTGGAGACAGAGTTTCTAAGGAAAAGCAGCTTTCTCCTTTGAGACAAAGCCAACTTGCTTCCCATCTGACTCTGACCATGGGAGAGCATTGAGGTGAAGTTAAGAGTTTAGCTTTCAAGAACTGAGTTCACAGTACCGAGTCTATGACCATCTGGGAGGTAATGTGGCTTATTGACAAATCAGGAATCAGGCGGGCAGGGAAGAGTTGAAAACTATTTATAGTTTCCTAAATTCATGGAACAAAATGAAACAGAATAATAATTTTCAAATTTCCTGTCCCCAAAGTTAGTCCTTCCTCCACCAAGATGAATTCATCTGGCCATCGGTAGTCAACAGAATGTATTGGAGCATGAGACCAAGTCTCTTGTGTGTCAGTCTCTTTCCCCCATGTCCCTTTAGCAATGTGCTGGCACCCGTCCCTCTGCTGGCCCAAGCAGCCTGCAGGACTACGATTTACCAGCACTGATGGCTGAGTGAACATTAAATATGTACCAGCACAGTGTATGGGTCCCGCCTGCTTCCTTGTTTGAGTGCAAGGGATCCTATTATTCTTCCTGTAGAGACTCTTGACTGCAAATTAGATCCAAAGAAAGGGTTAGCTTGCTATTCTGTCAGTCCTGAAGAGTCACCTCTTAACAGCAGAGAAGTGAAGAGAGTTAATTTCCTTTCTTCTCTACTCAAGAGCCCATAGCCTTTGCAAAGAATAAGACCAGTGGTACAAAGGTGAACTTTTTGCCATTGATGTTTTCCAACCCAGTCTCCCTGGACCTCTCATGGGATATGCCTCCTTGCTGAAGGTCAGTACCCACCCCCACCCTCCTTTATACAATCCCTAGCTTCAGGCTCTTCAGCTGAAAAGGCAAAAAGGCCTTTCCTGTGAGCTTCAGACCTACAGAATTGCAGGCGCTGACAGACTCATGACTTTGAGGGTTTCTTCTCCCCATCTCTATCCTCTGTGCTGGACCATCAGAATGAACTCATCAGGGGAGTATTTACTGATTGCAAGATGGATCTAGCGTGGCTGCATTATTTCTTAGGGACTAAAGAGACCCATCCCAGATAGAATGTATTTGAATGTAAATTAGTAATGTTAGGAAACACCAGTGCTCAAAAGCCTTTTAGGACCCCTGACACAGGCAAAAAAGAAAAAAAGAGGGCATCATGGCCTTATTTTTTTCTTTTGCATGAGGCTGGGACCTATGTGAGAAAGTAAGGGGGACGGAACCCACAAACTTTTACTTACCTTTAGCCCTGTGACAAGTTCATGTACTATTGAGCACATGGGAAGTAGTTTTTTGAAAACGTGTATGTATGTCTCTATATTGAGTGTATATCATATGTGCCCACAGGAGCTAGAAGAGAGTGCCTAGAGCCATCATGGGTGGTCTCACACGGTCATCTTCCAGCACTGCAAATGTCTTTAATCACAGAACTGTCTCTCCAGCCTTTCAGATTGTGAACTCTAAACCTCACCTCCTGAAAGTACAATCCCCTTTCTCTATGAAAGAGGAAGAAGAGTCACATATTCTGAACATCTGTGTACTTACTGTGACAGCAAGCATTGTTTGTGTGTTGGGGAACAGTCAGTGTGTGTGTGTGTGTGAACACGTGTGTGTGTGTGTGTGAGCACGTGTGTGGAGGCCAGATGCTATTGTCAAGTGTCGGTTGCTTTTCACCTTGGTTCCTAAGACAGGGACTCTCACTGAATCAGGAGTTCATTGATTCAGCGAAGCCAGCTAGCCAATGAGCTTCAGGGATCGTCCTGTCTCTGTCCTCCTGGCCGTGGGGAAATAGACACCACCAATGTGCTCTACTTCTTACCTGGGAGCTGGTGATCCAAACTCAGGCTCCCATGTTTGCATGGTAGGCATTTTCCTGACCAAGTCATTTCCTCCACCCACAGCTGGCCTGTGGATGATCTAGAGTGGTGGGCATCAGAGTGCCCAGTACACAAGGCAAGTAAGGCTGACAGTAGATAGTGAAGGACTGGAAAAGGGCTTGGCTCTGAGATGAGGCTTCTCCCCTGCATTTGACTCACCCCATGAGCAGGAAGGCCAAGGTTGTTCTTGGCTTTAGTGTCTGCTGTCTCTCACCACAATTAGGTGGCATAACATAACCACAAAGCCGGTGGCATAAGTCAGCATTTATTTCTGTCCAGAACTCTGTGGGTTGACCTGACTGTTTTGCTGATCCAGGCCACATTTGGCTGATCTCAACTGGACTTACCCAAGCTTCTGCAGTCATCTGCTGGGCTGGCTGGGAGTGATCTAGTACTGCTGGAGTTGAGTCACACCATCTCCTCCTATAGCTAGCCTCAGTTTGTAGGTAGAGTTCTCAGAACCTTGACAAATTTTCATCCAGTCTGATTGTGCTAAGCCTAGGCCCTTAATCACAAGCCACCAGACTAGCTCCTGTCACTCAGCCATGAGTATCGTTGGCTGACACCACATTTTGCTGATGGAGCCAGGGCCTTATCTCAGCTCTCAGTAGTAACCTCTGTTTTCTTCGCTATGATGAAATAACCTCAGGCTGGGTACTTTACAAAGAAGAGGGGTGCGTTTATGTAATTTCTGGAGGTTCAGTGACGTGGTGTTGGCGTCAGTGTGGCTTTAATGAGGATGAAGAGTGTAGAGAAGAAGGCTCTATGACAGACTTTATGACAAGTGACAGGGGAAAGAGAGATCAGATAGAGGGGCAGGAAGCTTGAGGGAAACATGTGAGACCAATGGGAATTCTACAAGAATTACATTAATTGCTCTCGAGGCACACCTTAATAACCTCAGGCCTTCCCACCAGGTGTTGCCTCTCAGTGCACTGCACCAAGCTTCCACATTGAAAACCCTTAGGAAGGCAGAACACACTAAAACTATATCCAAACTGTAACAACCTCTTTTTGGTGCATGTGTTCCTGGTTTCAGAGGGGAGAGGGTTAAAAGGCAAAGCTATTTATGAAGATTCTGGCTGTTACCAGATCTACACAGGAAACAGTGTGGTACGTGGAGGTGACACCTGAGCTGGAGAGGGAGGCAGGAGGAAGAAGAGGATGCCGGATGCAGGAACAGAAAGGACAGCTGGATTCTTGGAGGACAAGGATGGACAAGGCAATTCCAGAAAACATATTTGAGAACTGGAGGGAAGCAGAAACAAGTCTAGAAGAAATATAAATCAGGGATGAGGGGACAAACAAGGGTCCCCAAACTTTGGGATACCTTGGACCACATTCATCCTGCTATGGCTTGGTAGCCAGGACTTGCTCAGGCTGCTCTCTCCAGCAAATAATTCATGAGCTTCCACTAAGACAGTATATTTCCCTAAACACTCATCCCCTGAAGCTGCTAGTGTAGGAAAGATGAAAATATCTCTTAATGTTTAATGAGGCCACTGAGCAGGGGTTCTATCATTATTTCACAGTAATAATTCTGTTGCAGATCTCTAGGCTTAAAGAGAGTACCAGCCTCGTTTTAGGGTTTCTATTCCTGCACAAAAACATCATGACCAAGAAGCAAGTAGGGAGGAAAGGGTTTATTCAGCTTACACTTCCATACTGCTGTTCATCACCAAAGGATGTCAGGATTACAACTCACAGAGGGCAGGAACCTGGAGGCAGGAGCTCATGCAGAGGCCATGGAGGGGTGCTGCTTACTGGCTTGCTTCCCCTGGCTTGCTCAGCTTGCTTGCTTATAGAACCCAAGACTACCAGCCCAGGGATGGCACCACCTACAATGGGCCCTCCTACCCTTGATCACTAATTGAGAAAATGCCTTACAGCTGGATCTCGTGGAGGCATTTCCTCAAGGGAGGCTCCTTTCTCTGTAGTAACTCCAGCTTGTATCAAGTTGACACACAAAACCAGCCAGTACTAGCCCAGTACAAGAAGGGCACTCACTTGAGATCTGAATTCCAGGTGCAAAATCCAGGCAGTATGAAGCCTTGGTTTAGGTTTCTTTACTTCACGGAGCTACTAGGGAGGTTGAGGAGGGGGTTGGTAAGCCTGCTTGCTGACCTCCCAACAAAGAGGATCTGCTGAACTTTAAAGAACTGTAAATGGGAATCCATACCTCTACTCTATCTTCCTCTCTAAAATGTGTGGAAAGAAAGTCCAAGGGGACATCTTGGAACTGATTCCGTTGGTACTCAATCTTCTGGGCTTCTTATCATCCTCATGAAATGGATAGACTCTTAGTAGACAAGGACCCTAAAGATCTTTGAGTGTGACAAAGACCAAGCTACAGGATATAAAAGATGTCCAGGTGACCAGTCATGCTTAGAATCCCAGCACTCAGGTATCAGAGCCAGGAGGATCGCCCCAAGTTCAATGATAGCCTTATTGAAACAGCAATCTCCAGGCCAGTCAGGGCTACATGGAACTTTTATTAAAACTAAAGCGAACCAAAACAGTGTTTAAGTGCCCAAGAAATTAAAGGTACTGAACTTATTGGATAGATCATGAATCAAGGAAGTGTATGGTACCAGAATGACCCCACCCACTTACACTTTCCTCTAGAACCAGCTAGACGCTGCTTTAAACACGCACGCGCGCACACACACACACACACACACACACACACGAATGTATATGCACTCCCAAATGTACTCCTCATGTCTTCACAAATTATCTCTGTTTTGATAAACTCTGCCTCAGATCTATGGCCATATTCCCGCGTGTTGACCATGGTGAGCAAAGGGCAGAGCTAAAGATCTGATTATCAGAGGACAACTGAGACCCCAGAATTCCATGAGCAGCCTCTCCTGAAGCAAATAAGATACAGCTATATAGGGAGTCAGAATGGAGATATCTAGAAGAGCATCAGTCAGGAGAGAATTATCTCTCCCTCCTAGTTAAGAAGGATTGGCTATGAGGAAGTATCACATAGCCAGATTTACAGTGTCTTTGTTTTATTAATATCCCTGTTGGACAAATAAGGTAGTGACCAGGTAAAAAGTAAGTTGACTTGTTGAGATATAAAACTTGGCTTATGCCTGGATCAGACACTCCCTTAGAAACAAATAGTTAAAAACTCCGTCTGCCAATGAGCCTTCCACTGTAGGTTGCTATTTGGCTGTTGCCCTTTACTGTTAGTCACAGGCTATGGACAGATCTGTGGATTCTTGTCTGTCCCTGCCTGGCCTGGTCCAAAATTACCAATCTGAGTCCATGGAATTCCTTCTGGAAAGGGGGGGAAAGGTGTGGTGACGTGGGGAGCTCACCTCATGGTAGGTAACCAAATGACTATTCCCGTCTCTGAGCTAGAAATGAGCTGGGACTCCCTTACAATCCACAGAAGGAGGCAGGGCCACAAACAGCTGGAAGCATCCTGGATTCACACTTGCCTCACCAGCACCAAGTCCAGTTACTGTATGTTCCCCCTGCTTTCTTCTCTTGGGAAGGAAGGAGGAGGAAGGGATACGGTTAGTCCGGATGAGATTGGACCTACTATCTATCACAAAATTTCCCTCGGGCAGCTGGAAGCCCGATAGGACTGACCAGCATGTTGGGCTGTGGCAAGGCTCCATCAAGGCCGCCTGTGAACATCTGCTGTTTATTTGTGGTCTCTGACACATTCCTGAGTTGGCGAGAGCCACTTGGCACTTTCCTAGCCATTCAGAAATGGGTATATATTGACAGTAGAATGTAGTATCTTAACAATCCCTGAACCATTTGCAGATGACCTGTGTCTCTGGGGAGAGTTGGCTCAGTGGCTCGTTTTAGGAGCACTGGGGTTCACAGGTCATTGCATCTGTCGATTTTTTTTTTTAGACTTTCAAAGCAAGTAAAACTTTATTTCATTCTGTTTCTGAGCAACTGACTTTTTTTTTTTTTTGCTTATTTTAACATCATATTTTAATTTACTCTTTGAGAATTTAATATGTTCATATGATGTATTTTGATCATGCCCCTTCCTGGTCCCTGCTTCCAGTCCCTTCCACGTCTCTTTCTCTTTCTCATCCCTCTCCCAAGTTCATGTCTTCATTTTTATAGCTCATCAGTGGAATCCAGTCAATGCCCTACAATGCATGGTTGAGGGGCCATCCACAGAAGCGTGCCTAACTTATCACACTCGTGAAGAAAACCGACTGTCCATCTCTTGGCAGCCATCAACTGCCAATAGCTACTCAGCCAGGGGTGGGGGTTATGAGCTCTTCTCCCATTCATGACTGGCTTGAAATTGTACAGACGCCAACAGTTGCTGGGAGTTCATGAGGACAGTGGTCTTGCTGTGTCCATAGACACAGTTTGGCCCTAGCCTGCCTCAAGCTACAGCTCTTATAGTCTTTCTGCTCCCTCTTCTACTAGGTTTACTGAGCACTGGGTGGCGGGGCCATGATATACATGTCTCAATTATGGCTGACCATGTCACAAATACATGTGCTCCACATCTGAGCCACTGCCCAGCTGACTTTGTGAGTTAGAATCATGAGTTGTCAGCTGTTAATACCCCGAGCAAGTTCAGTCCTGCTACGTCATTTTTCTGGCCTTTGGGACTTGCTGTCCATTGACAAAGACCAGGCTGTAACATTCTGTTTGCTGGTGCGGCATCCAGAGGCTTCAGAAAGCAACCAGAAGGGAAAAGGAAGAAAGTATTGGTCTATTATTTCTGTGTGGTGCTGAACATTTTAAGCATTTAATATTTTTCTAAGCATATAAATCTAATATCTATCTTATCTGGAGCTCACCAAATATAATCTGACAAACCAGTGCAGGCTTCTCCCACACAGCGTAATCAGCCTTCTAAAACACAAACAGAGGCTTATCTGAAGGGTGATGATCAATACTGGATGAAAACTGAGGGCTGGTGACTAATCCGGAGGAGGGTGAGTTGACAGAGGACTTTAGCCAATGTTTACGGAAGCTATTTGCTCAGATTTTATCAGGTGATAATTGTGCATCGATATTTATTATGAATCCTCCAGATGAAAACTCCACCCCAAGGAGGTCGGGGCAGAGCTGGGGTCTGAGGATCTGAAGTGGCAATGTGGTGGTGCAGATTGCTTCTCACATCTCTGAAGAGCCTGTGGGGAGCACAGCACCGGTCTGAATCTCAGGAGAGGAGTCCTAACCACTGCCCCTCCCCCACAGAGACCCCCTCCCTGTGCAACAGGCGCTGTTCTGTGGAAGGAGAGGAGGAAGCTCAGTCTCAGGATCATCAAGTTCACTGCCTAGGTGTCCACTTATCTCCTTTTAAGATGACAATCATCCTGCCTGGTATCTATAGCTCAGAGTTGCTGGGGTAGTGCAGTGAGTGGAAACTGGCGTTGTGGTTTCTTTATTGGGCTCCAGGGCATGGACCCTGAAAGGTTAGGGGATTCTACAGTCCCAAGCCTTAGAAATAGAACTCAAGCTGGACATAGGTGGTGGCATAATTTTAATCCCAACATTTGGGAGGCAGAAGCAGGTGGATCTCTGAGTTCTAGGCCAGCTTGGTCTACAGAGTGAGTTCCAGGACAGCCAGGGCTACACAGAGAAACCCTGTCTCGAAAAAAAACCAAAAAAGAAAAAAGAAAAAAGAAAAAAAAAAAAACAAAGCAAAAAAAGAAGTGGAACTCAAAATTTGAACCCAGGTACTTCTGGCCACAGAGCTTTCAACATAAGCAGGGGCTCCTGGAAGATTTTAGAACACAAGATTCAGACTGGAGGCATGGGGACCATCTGAGACAGCATCATCTAAAAGCTAATAATGAATGATGCAGAATCCCAATGCTCCCCACCCCTGTAAAGCCAGGTTGCATCCACATCTGTATTTGTAAAGAGCTCTTCAGGTGACTCTGGCACACCCTGAAGTGCAGAATCACTTTGACAGATGAACTCAAACATAACATGAGAGTCTCGCCATGAGCTTGTGGCAGCCAGATGGGAGCCTACATTATCCAACAAATTGTGAGAACCTGGTGGTGTGGGTAGGGGCAGATGTGCACAAAAAAAGTGTGCAAGGGAAACTGTGCAAGGGCAGAGTGTCAGGAAGTCTCTGTAACTGCCTTCTTATCACATCCCCTCATGAGAAAATCCTAAGCCCTCCAAGAGAGTATTTCTTGTGTGGATATCCTTACTTTTGGAAGATGGCATGGTACATTTTCTTTCTTTCTTTCTTTCTTTCTTTCTTTCTTTCTTCCTTTCCTTTCCTTTCCTTTCCTTTCCTTTCCTTTCCTTTCCTTTCCTTTCCTTTCCTTTCCTTTCCTCTTTCTTTCTTTCTTTCTTTCTTTCTTTCTTTCTTTCTTTCTTTCTTCCCTTTCTTCCCCCCTCTCCTTCCTCTTCCTCTTCCTCCTCCTCCTCCTTTTTCTTCTTAATGAAAGAAAGACAAACCAGGAAGAAAATCTTTGCCAAAATTGACATGCCCCAACAGTTTTCCCACCAGACGCCCCTCTACTCCTGCTGCCCTTGGAGGATACTGTCAAGTCTTATTTGCTTCCAGAGTGAGTCCTCTTTGTTTCTGTATGGAGCGTAGATAGTGTCCTCAAGTTAGGTGAGGGAAGCTTCCGTTTACAGAATACTTTCTTCATGAGTGTTGTCCTTGAGCTAAATCCTCTTCCAGTCCATTCCAGCTGCTATGGCAAAATATCATCCTGAAGTTCATTTTACTCAGTTCTGGAGGCCGGGGAGTAAAAGAACAGGGACCTGCTTCCTGGCTCATGGATGATGGTATTGCAGAACCTCCCCCACACATTTGGAATACACCCACTAGCACTCCTATAAGAACACTAGTCCTACTTACAAGGACTGTAAGTGAACTAGTCACTTCTCCCCAACCCTACCCTCCTAATTGCTGCCCCCTTGACTAGGATCTCAGCATATGAATTTGGTAAGGGCATATAAGCAGCTAGATAACAACAGATCCTAAACCCACAAGTACACTGGTGAGTCACTTCAGAATACAATGTGCAGAAAGGCCTGGACTAAGGACTCGGCACACATATACATACATCAGTGCTTTGAGATGTGCAGAAAAGCATCTATTCACCACTCAGTCCCATCCTAGGGGTCAGGTATCCAGTGAAATTTGACTGTAGAAGAGGCTACCCGACCTAGCTCCCCCTGTTCTTTCCCAGGTAACACCACTGAAGCTATGCAACACTCCCAGGAAGCTTAGGACTCTCTCAAATCATGGTAACCTGTGTTTTCATGTCTCAGCATTGTGACTGCTATGAGCTGTGTTATTTACCCCTTATGAGTATGAGAACCGTGTGTGCTGACTAGTTTTATATCAACCTGGCACAACCTAAAGCCATCTGAAAGGAGAGAGCCTCAACTGAGAAAAATGCCTCCATAAGATCCAGCTGTAATGTATTTTCTTCATTAGTAATTTATGGGAGAGGGCCCAGCCCATTGTGGATGGTGCCATCCCTGAGCTGGAGTTAGTCCTAGGTGCTATAAGAAAGCAGGTTGAGCAAGACATAAGGAGCAAGCCAATAAGCAGCATCCCTCTTTAGCCTCTGCATCAGCTTCTGCCTCTAGGTTCCCACCCTGCTTGACTTCCTGCCTTCACTGCTTCTGATAGTGATGTAAATAAAACTCTTTTTTTCCTAAGTTGCTTTTAGTCAGGGGGTTTCATCATAACAATAGAACACAATCTAAGACGAATTGGTAGCAGAAGTGGGGTGTTGCCATAATGACCTAACCTTGTTCATTTTTGGAGGATTAGGGGAAGACTTTGGACTAGAAAAGCCATTGAGTACTAAGAGCTCAGTGCGATGCTCTGTAGGAGTCAGGAAGTTAATGATGTTGAGGATAGTGCAGATAATGGTCTGGCTTGTGAAGTTTCAGAGGGAAAATACTAATTTCCTGAATCAAGGTATCATTTGTCCCCATTGTGCCAAGTATAACTTATAGCCCTGCTCCAAAGGGTCAGTTAGGCATATCAGACAGAGTTGGTCACTGCCTTCTAAGAGGATGCAGACTTAGGGAGAGCATTTTATCCTGATGGATAAAGTAAAGTCCTGGTCACATATTTCATTCACATGTACCTGCTCACATCTAAGCACATGGTAATAAACATACCTAGGACCCGAAAGGCTGTTGTGATTTTGGTTTCTTTTCCAACTCCCAACCTAACACACACACAGACACACATACCTGTTTTCCGGTATTGGCTTGTCTTTAAAGTGTCCAAAATAGAACTGACTAAATCAAATTTCCCATGATTTGCTGTTGTTGGTTGTTGTTGTTGTTGCTGCTGCTGCTGCTGCTGTTTTGCTTTACAAATGTTTAGATGGGCAGCATTTTGATTAGGATGCCTTCATTTCATCACCTTGACTCCCATCCTGTTCACAATGTCTGGAATCATGTGAATTATAAGCCTTGTTTTGTGTGTCTGGAGAGAGTGATTTCAGCCCAACTGTTCCAGAAGGTGAATGTGCAAAGGGCCCTACCCTCCTCCCCCATACCAGTTCTCCTCTGGTGCATGGCTTCTTCACCTCTTTCACCACAGCTGACTTCAGAGTTAAGCAGGCACAGAGGAAACAAGTTGAGTCACATCCATACTAGACTGTGTGAAGCAGCCATGGCTCTCCTTTCTTGCAATCCCCACTTGCTAACTGATATCCTCCATCACCAAGATGAACTGGGTTGGCTTGCTATTGACATGTGGGCAATCCATTCAATAAAGCTGAACAGTTTCCATCCCCTCTACGACTTGGTCCATGTTTTCAATGGCTTGCCTTCCCTGTTGGGTCCTCCCAGTACCACTGACTCCTCTCCCTTTTCTTTTCTTCTTTCCCCTGAAGCATGCAAACGAAAAGAGCAAGAACCAAACAAAGACAGGAACAACTCGCAGAAGAAATCCCGCCTGGTGTTCACGGACCTCCAACGCCGAACACTCTTCGCCATCTTCAAGGAGAATAAGCGCCCTTCGAAGGAGATGCAGATCACCATTTCCCAGCAACTTGGGCTGGAGCTGACCACTGTCAGTAACTTCTTCATGAATGCCCGGCGTCGCAGCCTGGAGAAATGGCAAGATGACCTGGGCACAGGGGGTTCTTCATCCACCTCCAGCACTTGTACCAAAGCATGATGCAAGGACTCTCCACCTGGGCACACGTCATCTCCAAATGAGGACAACACATAAAACCAAAAACCAAAACCAAAAACCAAAACCAAAACCAAAACCAAAAAACCCAAAAAACCAAAAAACAAATCACAAAGACATCAGATTCTTAGCTGGGGCCCTTCACTGGTGACTTGAAAGCACAATTCTCTTGAAACTTCTAATCTAGCTGTAATCATAGGCCAGGTGTCCATTTTCTTTTGTTTCATTTTAAATGGCTACAGAGTCCAAATGCACGCTGAAAGTTAATCTCTTTGAACCAGACACTATCCTCTGAGTATGCTAAGCATCCCAGAGATCCAAATGGGGCCTTCTTGGAGTGAGTTAATCACAGCACAATGTCAACCAAGTTCAGTGCAGCTGTAAGCATCAATAGCCCTATTCAGGCCCTGTCAACCTCTTGCTAACACTAGTTTCCCGAGAGTCATAGTGGATATTTGGCCTGAGCATAGACACAGGATTCCAAAACACTACATTAAGAGAAGAATTTAACAAGAAAGGCCTCATTTGCTCCCCAAGTGCTTAGCCTCTTTATATCACAGTACATTAAAAATTCTCAGCCATAACATTACAAAAAAAAAATCAGAATGGTAATTACTGAGCACAAGTTTTAAATATGGAAATCAATAAAAAAAAATCCAAGGACATGGTTTTCCAACTCAGGCATCTTTTCATTGAATAGTTTAGAAAACTTTGATTTCAGTTTACGATTTTTCTTTTCTTTACCTCCTGGAAATCTCATGTGGTCTTCTGGATCCGTCAAAAAAAAAAAAAAGTCAATTCACTTGAGCTCCAAGTATCAAGCACAACGAAGATAAACAGAAATAAGGAAGGCTCTGGTTTTAACGCATCCAGTTTGACAAGGCCGTTTACATCAGTCTTTACTGTTGTGAAGTCATTAGGGAATTATTGGGAATATGGCTTCAAGCACATTTTGCAGGTTGTTACAAACTCTGTTTGTACATTGCGCAGATGCACACTCAGGAGGCCAATTTAACTGCTACAGTACAGGAGCAAATGCATCATTTAAGAAGATCTAGATTTTTTTAGATCATTACTGTGCCCTTGATTTACCAGTCACCCAGTTCCTCCTTTGTGCATTACAACTGTGGTTCATTCTTGTTCTTGCTGATCCGTGTTGTTCCCTATCCCATCCCATTAGTTGGGATGTCTCTATTGTTTTCTACAAAGAAACAGTTTAATAAGCCACTTACTGTCGTCTCTTCCTAACTCTCTTCCATTGCTGATTCATCCTTATAATACAGCCGGCAGAACCTGGAGAGAACACAGCACACCAAAGAAGCAGAATACTGCAAACCAAAGACATTTGTTACCTGCCATTTTCTAGCCTACAAATACTGTGATTACTTTTAGAGATCAGAGCACCTCTGTAACTCCGAGTGGCATTCGGCTCTTGTCTTGGGCTCACCACCTGGCTGAGCAGACCAGCTACATCAATGACATTAGCCAAACATCCAGGCAGTGACTTCGCCACGCCAGCTCTGGTTGGTCACCTTCCCATAGCAAGTGAAAGAGGGCCCACAGAACTCTGGGAGATTACAAAGGTCACTATGTGCATATTTACCAGTGAATGGCCCCAGGTGGGCACTAAGGGGTGTTCGGAGCAAGCCAAAAGCTTCGATGACTCTTTACAGACACTTGAGACTGACTTTTGTATGAATTGCTTAATTGAAACCAAAGAAACTTTTTTCTGCACCTACTTCTGCAACAAACAGAACTGTCCCATTGAATGAGTAAATGGTTCCACCAATCACTGGAAATCACCATCAACAGAAAAAGCACGCTAGAATGAAAGAAACAAAACCACCGAAGACACACTGTGTTCAAACAGACCTTTTGGGACGCTCTTATTTTTTATTTTTTATTTTTTGGAAGCAGATTTGAAAGAAAGGGTTGAGACACAAATCAACAGACGAGCCTCAATGGCTGCTGCTTCACATGACAACTCACTCGGTAATCTTAACGTTGAAGATTGTCTTTAATTTGTGCCTATGCAGTTTTTCAAAAGAACATGGAAACAGAGCAACAGAAACCTCAACAGCTACAATACCAAAGATGAGGATTCTCACACCTTTTTGTCTCAGTTCATTACCTTCTTTTGCCTGGCTAAAATACTTATAGCGTCATTGATCTGTACAAAGGTAATCGATTTTGTTTCTTTAAGCAACAAAAGGAAAGGGTCATTTGTTTGATTTTATTGTTTCCCTTTAGTTTTGTTTTATGGCTTTTTACCCAACATGGAATCTCCCCCCTACACATAAAGTTCCATGGACTCCAAACTTGAGATGTCGGGATACTGAGAGGTATTCCTTTCTGTCTTCAGCAGAGCGTGGGAAATACTATTGTCGCTTGAATGTCTGTGGCTTAACCCTTAGACTTGGTTGCTTCTGTGTTCAGTCTTTGTCATTAGGGGAGGGAAGGGGAGCAAGGATCAGGGGTAGGAGTCTAGGTGATCCGCCCTTTCCAGAACCAAAGAATTTATAGAGAAATTTACAACCTCATCTTCATGTGATTGCCACATGTTAACAGGGCTTCATTTGGGGGTGGGGAAACATGTAAAAATAATTGCCAGTTTCTACTTTTCTATTAGCTTTTTAAAAAAAAAAAGATCAGCTGTAAAGTTGCATTTCTAAAGAAAGATATATAGATATATATATATTAAATGTACGAGTACACGTATAGATTAACCCGCATTGGTGACAACCCAAAATTTTTGTTGTTCAACTTTTTGTTTTCTCATATGCACCATTTGTTAAGCATTCATTTCACAACTGTGCTCATTTCTCATGCCATTCCAGAGTTAAATAGCCACTGTGGTTGTCTGGCAGTATTCATAGCTCTATGTAAGTTTATGGTAAAAGTTGAAAGTCCATCTAAGCATTTCTACATGTAACCTGTTGATGAATGGATTCATGATGTAAGTGGGTTTTATTTGTAGTCATCTCTATTCTATGCCTCAACCATGATGAGCAAGGT